>NC_139761.1:31292655-31443610 GCF_965231275.1 Zosterops lateralis | reverse complement strand
GGGGCAGTGAGAAGGAGCAAATGTGGCCCAAATGAGCGCAATTGGACTGCTGAAAGCAGGGCAGAAATGCAAGTGGAGAGAAATGTGGGCAAGCGGAGGAAAAATTCGCAAGCCGACGGGAAAAAAAATTCCAAGTGAAGGGGATGAGCGGAAGTGGAGGGGCAGTGAGAAGGACCAAATCAGGGCCAAATGCGTCCAATTGGACTGCTGAAGGCAGGGCAGAAATGCAAGTGGAGAGACAGGAGGGCAAGGGGAAAAAGGGAAGTGCGGGCAAAGCGAGAAAAAATGGTGCGGCCGACGAAAAACAGTGCGAGTGAATGGGATGAGCAGAAGTGGAGAAAAGAGGCCGGCAGCTTGCCAAAAGAATGCTCACTGAAATCGCAAGATTTCGTTCCCTTTCCCGAAAGGGAAAGCCTTCCCTTTCGGGAAAGGGAACGAAATCTTGCAATCGGAGAAGAAAGTGTCCCGGAGGCTGGGGAGAGGAGATAGGAGGAAAAAGAGTGCGAGGGAAAAATCGCGGCAGATTTGGGCCCGGAGCGATGAGCGGCGTATGCAGGGAGAGGAGCTGAGGGGCAGTGAGAAGGAGCAAATGTGGCCCAAATGAGCGCAATTGGACTGCTGAAAGCAGGGCAGAAATGCAAGTGGAGAGAAATGTGGGCAAGCGGAGGAAAAATTGGCAAGCCGACGGGAAAAAAAATTCCAAGTGAAAGGGGATGAGCGGAAGTGGAGGGGCAGTGAGAAGGACCAAATCAGGGCCAAATGCCTCCAATTGGACTGCTGAAGGCAGGGCAGAAATGCAAGTGGAGAGACAGGAGGGCAAGGGGAAAAAGGGAAGTGCGGGCAAAGCGAGAAAAAATGGTGCGGCCGACGAAAAACAGTGCGAGTGAATGGGATGAGCAGAAGTGGAGAAAAGAGGCCGGCAGCTTGCCAAAAGAATGCTCACTGAAATCGCAAGATTTCGTTCCCTTTCCCGAAAGGGAAAGCCTTCCCTTTCGGGAAAGGGAACGAAATCTTGCAATCGGAGAAGAAAGTGTCCCGGAGGCTGGGGAGAGGAGATAGGAGGAAAAAGAGTGCGAGGGAAAAATCCCGGCAGATTTGGGCCCGGAGCGATGAGCGGCGTATGCAGGGAGAGGAGCTGAGGGGCAGTGAGAAGGAGCAAATGTGGCCCAAATGAGCGCAATTGGACTGCTGAAAGCAGGGCAGAAATGCAAGTGGAGAGAAATGTGGGCAAGCGGAGGAAAAATTGGCAAGCCGACGGGAAAAAAAATTCCAAGTGAAGGGGATGAGCGGAAGTGGAGGGGCAGTGAGAAGGACCAAATCAGGGCCAAATGCCTCCAATTGGACTGCTGAAGGCAGGGCAGAAATGCAAGTGGAGAGACAGGAGGGCAAGGGGAAAAAGGGAAGTGCGGGCAAAGCGAGAAAAAATGGTGCGGCCGATGAAAAACAGTGCGAGTGAATGGGATGAGCAGAAGTGGAGAAAAGAGGCCGGCAGCTTGCCAAAAGAATGCTCACTGAAATCGCAAGATTTCGTTCCCTTTCCCCATATTTAACTCAAATACTAAGGTTTGCAAAAAATTGTAGCTGGAAGATGTTTCCATGATGTTCTAGAGACGTTTTCTAGCTGAATGTAGTGTTGGCAAGTGACAAGTGAGCAAATGAACTATAGTCACAGCCTTTAGGAGAGCACTGATTTCTTTACCTATTAGGTATTTGCCAAGTGGTATTTGCTTATGTGAATAAAGAAAAGGCAGTTATCCCATGTTTCTCTTTGTCTGGGAGAGACTGTTATGCCATTCAAGAGATGAAGTTCATCAGGCTTTCCCTCTGTCACTACATAAAAACTGGGCACCCATTTAAGGCTCTTCCCTAAGTGGTGCAATCTATCCAGTTTTCCCCCACTCCATGCAGGGTTCATTCTATATAATAGTCTTTTAATAAATAAATTATTACACTTTGACTTCCAAAAAGCAATCAGTATCGATAGTGAAAAAAACCAGAATTTTAAAGACACTTACTTCTTTCATCATTTCAGTGGCTTTAAAGACAGGACCTTAGATCTTAATGACTATTTTGAACATTATACTGTGTGAATAATCAGGTGATTTAGGCCATATATTAGTACAACATTCAGGGAGCATTTAGTCAGAAAAATTATCTATAGGAATAGTATTGAGTTTTAGTCTATTTTCAGATTGAGCTAGTGAAAGCTTCTTGAGGTCATAAATAGGCTGAGGCATTTTAATTTATTTTGTTTCTGTGTTTCAAAAGCCATAAAGGATTATTCATCCTCTCTCATAATAAATATCGATTTTTCAGGAAAACCGGTTCACTTTTGAATTACAAGGTTATTCCTGCAATTATGCTGTCAGTAATGTTTACTTAATACCTTGTTTCTAATTAGGCTATAAAGATTAATGATAGAATAACTTCCTGCAGAAAAACAAGTGGAACTTTAGC
Source organism: Zosterops lateralis (assembly GCF_965231275.1). Taxonomy (NCBI): domain Eukaryota; kingdom Metazoa; phylum Chordata; class Aves; order Passeriformes; family Zosteropidae; genus Zosterops; species Zosterops lateralis. The sequence goes on along the minus strand of NC_139761.1, from coordinate 31,441,153 downwards.
TAGTTAGCTCATTTACTGATGCACAAAACATCACAGTTAGGATCATTTGTGTTGCGTGTTTGGTTCTGCATGGCTGGTAGGAATAAAAATTAATTAAAGGCTGTCATTCAGTCAAGGGCAAAAAGTAGTGAATATGCAACAGAAAGAAAACCTTTTGTGGCATTTTTCAAACAAAACTGAATTTTCAACTGTTTATTTTAATTGAATACAAACATTAAAAAAGTAATATAACAGGTGGTGAAACTCATCTGCAAACACAGCAAGTAAAAAAGGAAAAAGGTTTTTTAAAGGAAAATATTTTCTTTATGAAATATTAGAATGTTGTCCTCAGAAGTTCTCTGGATTCTCTAAGAGTCCTCTTGCTGTCTGGTACACATGGGTGTGTGTTTTCCATTGTGTTTTGGAATGGAGAATAGGACACCCAACTTCATATTCTGGTGTGCAGGGCACAGGACTGCTATTTACCATGCAGATACATGAAGAATCCAGTTAAAGACTTGGGAGCATCAAACCTCCTAATGAGCCTGTATTTTTGCCATGCTAAACATTCTCTCTTAGAAAGAGGAGGAGCTCAGATGAGAGGTGGAGCAGTTATTAAAGTTACTGAAAGACAGGCTTATAGAGGAATAAGTATAGCATCCATCATCATATTTACTGAAAGTGATAAGAATTGAATTATGGTGTTATTACCAGGTTTGTGAATAAATGTTTGCTCAGAAAAAAAAATACCCCTACCTGTAGCTTTGTAAGGGTCCCTCACATTAGATACTGTCTGAGTATCTACAGACAATCAGTAGAGATTCCTAGGAGAACCTTTTACTGAAATCCTCTCATTTTTTTGGTTTTGAATTGTAGTGTTGATACTCCCTCTTTTCTTTTGGTTTGTTTTTCTGCTACTTCTATTCACAGGGTATTTGCACAGAAATTTTTCACCTCTTTTTGCCCTTGGTTTTTATAAAGACTCATGTTGAAATTGCAGTAGCAAGCTCTATTGAACTGGTGCTGGAAGAAATAATTGTATATATCACTTGTTCTTTAAAGTGTTTCACTGGTAGCAACCAATTATTTCTATCACCAGGTAGCTGACTAATGGTGGAGAGGTCATTTGTCCTGGAAAGACCTGATCAGACTTCTGTGCTTTCTTTGTAATACACTTAAAACTTATTTTATTGTTAGGAGGGTTGTTTTTTTTTTTTTTTTTCAAAAAGTGTAAGTGTACACTGAGGAGAGTATTAGAAGGATTTTATAGAATCCAATACTGTTCCCTGCAAATACAAGAGTTCAACATAATGTGCTGTTTACAGCTATTTCACTAGGAAAAAAAGATGATTGAATAAAATGTCCAAAGGATCTGAATAGCTCTTCATGAAAAGAGTCATCTTAAATCCCATTAACTAACACCAGAAGTCACCTTCTGCTTTCAACCCACTTCATCAGGATCACAGAGTAAAGGAACACATTTGTAGAATTCTGCCTCTCAATCAAATCTGTTGATTACAAAAAATCTGCATGCTCTTGTTCATACATTGTGCTTCTTTATGCGTCTTTTTTATATGACAGAATACATTTGCCTTCTGAAGCTCATTAAGTGCCTTTACTGCTTTGCAGTCCCTCGTTAGCCTTTTCTTCTTGAACATTGTTCAAATTTGATAGCCTTTTTTTTAAACTAAATAAACTTACACTTTCTAAATTTGCTTCTTTGCAAAACATGATTACATCTAAAAATATTAAAATTTCTAACTTGATTTAAGCACTGCTTATTAGTTTGTTGTTTTGGGGTTTTTTAATGGTGTTTTATTGTCTATTCTTTCCTTATGTGTTTTTCATACTTGATATATATAGTTTATGTTTACATGCTTTTACATCCTAACAATCCCTTTATGTTCCAAGTTAGGAATTTGAATAAGAAAGTGTTTCTGCAATAAGAATATGATGTGGTTTATCATCAGAAGTCTGAACCAGAAATTAGGCTCTATTGTATTTACTATTTTTAGCAGTGCTTACTTCCTTCAATTAGCTCCTTTATGAACAAAATATAGACTAAAGTTACCAGTGCAGCCAGGTTCCATTCATACCTGTGCAAAAATACATGCACATCTCTGAAGATCTTGCTCTGCTATACAGCATTCCTTCTGAAGGCAGCTTTAGTATTCCTTCTCCAGCCAGTGCAAGGGGTATTGGTCTCAGCAGTGGAGCACAGATAGCATCACTGCAGATACAGGTGGTGAAAAAACTCCCAGCCTACATTGTAGGAAAGTCCATTTGGCCTGTGTATGGCCAGGTGCTGCTATAGCACTTCAGCACACTGTTGTCTGAGTGACCATCATCTGCATCCCAAGTATGCCATAGCCATGCAATACTCCAGTAGCCAGGAAAGGGCATTTAGCCAACCAGACTGAAGCAGGGGTAAATAGGATTTTAAACCATAACCCTGAGATCTGTGCAAGAACTTCCCTTAATTTCTAAATTCTATAACTTTTTCAGAACCAATGTGTTCAAGAGGTATTGCAGGTTTTCTAGTCTTTACAAGTTCTTAGACAATGGGTTCAAAACACCATAACATCATAGTTCCTTAAAATCTTTCACTAGTCATTGAGCAATCTGACTAATTCTTATGATATGATCTCAACCTCTCTCCTGGGGAGAGCTGTGGGCAGTAAAATGTGTTGTTTTGACAGAATTTTTTTTGCTCCCACCCTATCCACCCCCTGTGTATTATTCATGTTGCTATCAATTTTCCTTAAACAGTAGGATCAAGAAACTAAGTCACGTACTTAGTGTGAGACAGTGAAATCTGTGATAAACATTATTTCCAGGAGAGATTGATTCTACAGTCATTTTCAAAGACACGTCAGAGTGGTGGGATATATGTGTTTTGGTTTGGTTTTATGGTTTGGTTCTTCTCCTTGGGCTCATCATCAGAGTGAGAATTTACTTTGTTTCTTTAAAGCCTGCCTTATGTTTTGAAGCATTCTTTTCATGATTCTTCCAAGCCCCTCTCCCCCCCTTTTTTTTCAGCATTGCTACTGAGCTGTGATCTTACTAAAGAGCAACAAAAGTCACAGAATCTCTCTTTGGAAATGAGATGGTTGCCATGGAAATATTTCCAGCTGCTTCTTGTCCCAGTTGAGAAAATAATTTTTAGACTCCTATATTGCAAGGTTAATCTATAATGTTTAAAACTAAATCATATAGCTAATTGATTTAAAATTAAGATCAACACATTGCTTTTAAAATATCATTGGGCTGATAATCATCTGAAATTCTTGACTCAAATATTTGTGCAGGTACTTCTCAAATATTTTTTCTATTAGTTCAAGTACTTGAGGTAAAACAGGTGCATTTAGATGGAAAATATTTTCAACTTACTGATTCTACTAGATGTGTTTCTGTAGTAGAAATTATCCTGAAAGCTGACTGCTACCTAGATAGGTAGTGTTTAAAATATGATTCTGAGTTTGACTCATACTTTGCAATATGCCAAATCTGGATCAGATCTGAAATGCTAGATACTTTTAAAGTTTCTTTTCTCTAAACTACAGACAGTTGATTAACTGATTTGATTTCTTTATTGACCAGTCTTTGCTGGCTATTTTTTATCAGCTTATCATCCCCTGTTTTTTTGGGTTTTTTTTAGTTATCTTATTTTCTGTATTTTGAAAGGTATCTTACTCTTCTTTATTTCGTTTAGCTTTTCCCCCTTTTTAAAAGATAGGCCAATGAAATCCTCTGGTACCTCCATTATTTCTAAAACGTAATTGTAAATGGTTCAGAGAAGACTTGTGCTAGATCATAAGGTACATACAGAATTTTATCTGTCCTTGCCACTTTGAAAATACTTAACTACTGCAGTTTTGTTGAGATGTTTTTAATTTAATCTGGCCTTCAGTCCTACTCCTTCATTAAAATTAATTTCATTAAGTATCTGATCATTGTTTATGAAGCCTGCAACAAAAAAACCTGTGCCATTTGCCCCTCTCCCTCATAAAATAATGGGAGTTTTGATTTAACTTCTTTTTATATCCATTCCATTTACAGAATATTTGTTGGGGTTTTATGTCCCTTGATAGTGGTAACCTTTTAAATCTTAACCTCTAACTTTATCATAATTGGTTATTGTTGTATCCCTATATAGTCACTCTTAGGATTTGTCCTTTGACTCCCCTTGCTTACACAACTTCATTCCAACTTTAAGATTTTAAAGAACTTTTAAGGCAGATCTTTTGTGCTCTTACTATGGTCCCTGTCTTTCTTCATGAGAAATAATTTGTCATTTCATCTTCACTATAGTATCTTTTATTTATCGCCAGCCTGCTCAAAGAGCCTGTCTCTCTCTCAGAGTCTTGGCAAGAGAGGATTGAAGATGGTTGCCTAAGTTTATTGATCTGCCTTTTATTTCTTTAAAATATATTGTACTTACAATGCTGCAGATGCTTTTCTTCAGAATCACAAATTCTACTATCTTAAGATAGGTGTCACCTAATTGGCATTCCACATAAACATTCTCTGACAGTTTTCACCTGCAGTGTCCATATCTGGCAATTTTTGCCACCTTTAGAATTAAAAAAAGTCAATTACCAGATGTTTCCTATTATACTTTTTCAAAGCTACCTAAGTAACTTAAGTTTTTTAATACCACCAGTCCTAACTGTCAGCTAACCAAACAGTTATTTTCCAGCATTTTCCATGATGATGGTTTTGATTGTATTTTTCCAGTTAGGTCAGTGTTCTAGTTGAAAGCAAACCCTCTTCAATTTTGTTAAGTTTCTACACCTTAGAATTTAGTCTTGGCTTCAGCAGAAAGATACAAAGATTGTTTTTAGTATTTACTTCAGTTCTTAAAATATTTTTGTAAGAAATCTCAATAAATTTGCTAAACATTTGAAAAGTCAAATGTTTCTAACAGTGTAGCATTTGTTCTGTTCTACATTCAGTCAAAAAATATACTTTGGTTCATTCCCTAAATAATGGTTCATCTCACAAATACTAAATGTGTAAAAAGAGATTTAAAATTTCAATTGAAAATGGCCTTATGTGCAATGTGTTTCAGCAGTTAATAATGGTTTTCTGCATTGTCAGACAAAACACACACTTCTTATGCCAATGCCAGCTCATAAGTTCAAGAACAAGTGAAAGCTGTTACGAAAATTTTTTTTTGTTACTGATCCTATGCAAAAATACCAAAGTGCATTTAGCCAAGGCTGCAAAGAATTCAAAACCACTCAAAGCTGCAGAAGTGTTTCTATGGCCTGATTTTGTTGTTTGGTGGGGCTTTGTTGGTTTGTTAGTTTGTTTTCTCAAAGCAATCAGTTGTGCTGTGCGCCCATGAAACTTCTTTCAGGGAATACTCAGTGAGCCCTTCGTTATGTGTTTTTGTACAAATAGAACTTAGTCTCTTGTGTTCCACAGTATACTGAACAACTTTCTTGCATGTAATTAGCATTTTGCATGCTTTTTGCAACCATGCAAGTCCATAAATCACCCATGTCAGGCCTTTTGAGGACCCTGGGTATGCAAGCTTTCCCATAATGACAGAGTCCATCCTGGGCACAGTGATCATGAAATGACTGATTTTTAAGTTCTTGGAGAAGTAAGGAGTGGGGACAGCAGAACTACCTTGGACTTCCAGAGAGCTTGGTCCCCATCCTGAAGTGCAAAGGAGTCCAGAAAGGTAGAACATTCTCCAAGAGGGAAATTTTAGATGCAAAAGCAAACTGTCCCACGTTCCAAAAGGTGGCAAGGAGGAGTGGCCTGTCTGAACAGAGAACATAGACAGAAACTCAGAGAGAAACTTCGATTTTATGACCTTTGGAAGAAGGGGCAGAAAACTCAGAACTACAAAGATAATGTGAGCTTACAGGGAATACAATTAGAAGGGTCAAAGCACAACCGGAATTTCATCTGACTACTGCCCTAAAAGACAATAAAAGTGTTTCTATAAATGCATATACCAGCAAAAGGAGAGCTAAGGATAATCTCCACTCTTTATTGGATGCAGAGGTAAACAGTGACAAAGGACAAGGAAAAGGCTGAGGCCCTTAAAGTGGTTAACAGCAAGATCAGTTGTTCTCAAGCTGTTCATCCCTGTGAGTTGGAAGACAGGAATGGGGAGCAAAACGAAGTCAAAATAATCCAAGGGGAAACACTCAGTGACCTGCTATGCTACTTAGACTCGCTCAGGTCTATGGGGCCAGGAAGGAGCTGGCAGAACTGCTCACTGAGCCACTTTCCACCATTTATCATCAGTCCTGGCTAACCAGGAAGGTTAGGGGAAATGCAACGCCCGTCTACCAGACTGGAGGGAGGATGTGGGAACTACAGGCTTGTCGTCCTGACCTTGGTGCTGGGGAAGCTCACACAAGCTTCCACCATTCTGATGGGTTTCAGGACAACCAGGAGATCAGGCCCACACAGCATGGGTTTGTGAAAGACCCTGATCAACTAGGTCTCTTATGACAAAGTGACCTACTTAAGCAGATAATGGGAAGGGTGTGGATGTCGTCTACCCGGACTTTAGTCAAGCCTCTGATGTTTTCCACAGCATTCTCCTGGAGAGACTGGATTCCTATGGCTTGAACAGGTGCACTCATCTCTGGGTAAGAAAGTGGCTTGATACGTGGCCCAGAGAGTGGGGCTGAGTGATGCTACATCCAGCTGGTGACTGGTCACCTGTGGTGCCCCCAGGGCTCAGTTTTGGGGCCAGTACTGTTTAATGTCTTTATCAATGATTTGGATAAGGAGATAAAATGCACCCTCATTCCATTTGCAGATAACAAGTTGGTGAAAATATTGAGATGCTGGAGGGCAGGAAGGCTCTGCAGAGGGATCTGAACAGGCTGGATTGATGGGCCATATGGATATAAAGAACGTGTAAAGTGTATTTCCACACTGGAGAGCCTGAATTGGAAAAATTCAAATGAATGCTTGTCAGTTAAAGCTCAACAGAATCAGAAGGATAATTAAAACTTCAGCATACTGTAGAGAAGGAATATGTGGTCATTGGGCTAGGAAATGAAGTATCTTATTAACCTGGCTAACAACAAGTCATTGTAACAATGTTTTATTTTGAAATCTGTATATTATCAAGCCATACCTATGTAAAGTACTCTGACCTTAAGATCATGATATAATTTCTGAAAAATTATAATCAATTGCGAAAGGGAGATGTAAAGATTTAAATTGTTTTTCAAAGTTTTCATCTACCAAAATAGATGCCTTTCTGAGCATGAGTGAATGAATGCTGATGCCCTTTCTTCTCTCTTCTAATTAAACACTTCCCACTTCACTTCTGCTCTGCCAGCTCAGATAAAAGTTTGGAAATCAACAAAGAAGCAAGAAAGAAAAGAAAAAATGGAAAGAGAGGAAATAAACAGTAATGAAATATACGGGAATCAAAGGCACCAAAGATGCACCCCAATTTATATCAGGGGGATGAGAGGCCCATCAATAAATACCACTTGAGTCAATGGTGTTTTTCAGAGTGCATCTATATGGACAGAGTTGAAAAGTACCTTCCCCTACCTTTTCTTAGCATACTATTTCAGAAAGATCTGGATCTGTTCAAAGCAATTTTATATTTCGTAAGCTACCATTCAGTATTTTCATGCCTTAGACACTGCTTGTAATACTTGGTACCAGCCATAAATTAGATATTGTCAGAGTTTTGTAATGCTAAAAGCAGAGAATATGTATTCTTAAACTTTTCCCTGTAGCTCTACAACTGGCCAGGTCACAGAGAAGATACTGTTCTGACTCCCAGTGGACATCCTCCTGTGTAATAGATTGCTTGTACTTTAAAAAGGAAGAGAAAGATCACTGATTTTTAAATGTTACAAGCAAATATTTCCTAAAACATATGCTATGGGTATTGATTTAATTGTACATGAAATACAAATTCTCACTGAAGATGAATTATTGAAGAATCGAAATTATGGCTTGGCATGAATTTTGAAGTAGAGCTTGCACAGGTCTTAAATGTTCCATCCATTTTAACTGTGACTTGTTTCAAGGACAGAATCTGATCAATGTGGGTTGCAGGGTGGATCAGGAAGCTCAAAAACTTAAATGTTGCCTAATCTTTCAAGGGGTAAATGTAGATTAGATGTCGCCTAAAGGCCATGCAGGCAGACAGTAGAACTTTCAGCTACATAGCTACATAGCAATAATTAATTTATTTAGTTCTCGACAGTTTTGATCTGAGTTAATGTTAACTGACTCTTGTTAATTCTTGTAAACTAAAATAGAAGCCTGTTGACCAGCCTGTTCTGCTTTTGTTTGCTGTATTTTTAGAGATCTCAGACACTGTTTCTGATTCATTCACATTAAAACATGAAGTAACAACATGGTTTATAGTTGGATTCTTCCTAATACTTAAAAATCAAGTCATCTCTGCAATTTAAATGCGACTACATTTCAGTAGAGCTTTGAGTTAATTAATCTATGCAAAATGACAAAGTAAACATTAGCATCTGCCTGTGTCTATTTAAGCAACATAAATAATTTACTGAACTAAAATTTTTTCATGGTTCTCCACCACTACTGGTTAATAAAGGAAATTTAATTTAATTACTATGTCATTTTAATCATTATGGAAGAACTTTGTACTTTATAAATCAGACACACTTAGTTGCAAGTATAATATGTCAGAGCAAAGTCCAGCAGATTAAGCACAGTGTGAAATAAGGAATATATAATTTTGCTGCATTTGAGATAGTACATTGGATCTGATTTATTCACATGGACTTAAGTAGCAGGCAAAGTACAACTGTAGAGAGTGAGCTCATTCCTCTTTGCCAGTCTTCACTTGAAAGAGGTAAGGTGCCTGCCCAGTGCTTTGTTCCTTGGGTACTTTCTTTATAATACCAATTTCTATTCTGGAATTAAATTGATCTTTAAATCAATTTTCAATGTTTATGCATAAATATAAGTGAAGAAAAAATACTAGAACAACAAACAGTTTAGAAAAATAACCCCAGATCCAAATTCAAATTTCATGAAAATCAGTATTTGGGCTTGTGGATTAGGGTTTGATTAAAAGTAATTTATAATTTAATACTTCATAATAGCAACAATAATCAAAGCTTTTGGTGAAAATAATAACATGACAGTAGAAAATACAAGTACAGCAGAATTTAAATGCTTAAAGGGAAGCACTGTGCCAAATTTCATGGAAGGTAATTTTCCAGTTTATTATGATCCCAATGTCAAATGACCAGCTTTGCATAAAATGGCAAATTTTATTTTAATAGTAAATCATGGTTATTACTGAATAGTTTTAGATAGAATAGAAAATTCTGGTTTGCTGGATTTGTGTATGGAAGTAGAAAAATTAACTCTCAAACCTGACCTTTATTACAATGATTTATCTTGGCCATTTTTGAAAAAAAATGTGCTGATTTTTTTCACTCTGGAAAACTGCTGAATCTGCTGCTAAGTCAATAGATTTATAAGGAATGTGGCTTTATTGCAACATAAGCCACTGTGGAGATGGGTACTGGCCTCTGCAGGCTCTGTGCTGATGCTGGCAGGAAATAAGCCCTGACCTAAGAGCTTTTTTGCTAGATCTATTTTCTGCTCTTAGCAAAGCCACTGTGGGAGGCCCGGTCCCTAAAAAAAAAAGAAAAAAAAATTAAAAAGCATTAAAAAAATTTGGTTAGAGTCTAAGTAAATATACCCTCTGAGAATATAGGAAACATTTGTTTATCTGATTCATTCTAAGCTGTTGTTGACAGAAACTCCTCTTCAGAGAATCTGGGATTTGCATAAGTGAGGACCCCAGGATTTAGTCCAGTAATAGCCTAAGCCACCTTCTGTGCTGAATGAAGCATTAATAGACATGTATCCCCAAAAGGTGGATAAAATGAGGCTCAAAGTTGTTTCAATTCAGTATATTGAACTCTTGTGGGTTTTAAAGAGGTTAAAGAAAAGGTTTTTTGCTTTGTTTACTGATTTTTTTTAATCTGATTGAAACCTGTAACCTGTTATTTCAATCTGTAGACAGAAATTCATAAAAAAGCATAGTTCAGATTAAGTGAGTTGTCCAGTGCATGGAAACCTTTCCAGCACTAGGAAAGCCATGTTTCTGAGTACTGTTTGAGCTACAGACAGCCAGCAGAGCTAATGTTACTGTTTCTGTCCCTTTGACCATTGGTGTCTCTATGTCACTGCAGTTTGGATTCAGGGAATAAGGAAAATTCAACTCTGATAATTAAGAGTTGAGCTTTTTCTTTTGTCATTACATTAGTCTTGATGGCCTTTTGCCACACTCCCAATTACATTATGTTTCATTGTCCAGCAAGGCACAAGGTGACAGGTGAGAGATGTCCTAAGTGTCTCAGCACAGCAGTCCGTGTCAGAGAAATTAATGACCTGTCAGAAATGAGGTCTGAGATATCAGGAAAGGAGAGGTCCTTCACAGATGGGAATAGCCAACTTTGACAGAAGCTTACCATGTTGAAGCTCAGTATTTCAAAACTTTTCTCCTTCAGCACTTTTGTACTAGAAGTCATAAATATTGCCATTTTCAGCTCCAACCTTTGTTACAGTTACTGCTGCAGGAGAACTGACACAGAAGGAAGATGCTATTGAGGAGCGCAGCAGGATTCATGCTGTTCTTGCTCTCTCAATGCACTGTGTCCCTGGCCACCAAAGAGGCAGTGGTCCTGGCTAATGCCCACCTTCTCCCTCAAAGAGACTATGAGAGACTGGGAAACGCCAATGAAAAAGGTACTCATGAAGACAGAAAGTGATATGGAAGAGTCCTGTGTTTTACTGTATTGCTTTGCTGTAACATTTTCAACCAACATACATGAAAGCTAGCCCTGGAAGAATAATTTGCAATATGGGTGTGCCCTGACACAAAGTCCTGAAGCTGTCTATAGAAGTTGTTCTATAATGTTCACTGAGAAGGGCAGTGTCTATTGCTGGCTTGGATATCACCATATAAATTACTTAAATAATCCTTCTATAAAATCATGGCATCACATTTGGAGTCAGGTAGTCTATGTGTACCAGGCAAATGTAGTTTTTACTGAACTTTTTCTCGCAGAGTTAATAAAATGCTCAAGGTTTTATTAAATACAAATTACAAGTATTCCACAGTTTATTGACATAAGGACATGCCTTTCAACTCTATGGAGAAGTGAATGATTTTAATTCATAAACATATTTCTGAGTAACAGAACAATGGATATCATCCTTCTCTACAAATGGAATTCTCTCTCTACAACTTCATACATACATTAATGTATATTTAAATAAATTATGTTCTGGCTCTTAAGAAACCCCACAATCAATTGTAAAATTCAGAGCATTGTGCAGTAGTCTCAGAGATGGTTGATATACTTGAGCAATAAGTTACCTCATAAGCATGTTACATTTTAAAAACCCCAGTAAATACTTTAGCCCAATAGAGAGGATCAGCCCAAGCCTTATACGCCATTTTTATTACCCTCTGAATCTACTGGATAAGCAATAAAATGGAAAAGCACTTTCATCTGTTTTCCTGATACTGGTGTTCAGCACTGAACAGAACTGTAGTTATACCTGCAAATCCATGATAAGATTTAGCCTGGAGTTTGAGAAAAGAACTCATCCTAAGAAAATCCTCAGATGTTTACAAGCTTTATATTAACAAGAAACATGCTTTAATATCTCCATTTTATCAATGAACACATGGCATACAGTTCAGAATTTAACACAAGGATGTTAGAGGTGTCTGAAGTATAAATTGGTTCAAGAGAAACTAATTTGTTCATTGAGGAAAAGACTAGGTCTAGTTATTAAACTCAATTTTCCTCCAGATGGCACAAGCTACTGCAAACTTGCTGAGTACTGGAAGAACACTGGTGGAAAAGGAATGATCTGTACATAGCTTTTGGCTTTTCAACCATATTTCTGTCACAAATGCAAAATCATATTTGTGTTGTATGACAGAGTAACAAACCATTTTTTGAATTTCTGAATATTTCCTGCATGTTCCTGCCAGAAATCTTCCCCCTTTAGCTGAATAAATGCCCATCAGCTGCAAGGAAGTCAGTCAGCTTCCTCTCTGAAAAGAGTCATTCAGTCATTCTAAAGGAGAGTGTGCATTTTCAGATATTTATTATATGAACAGAATTTAATATTTTGGGGTGTTTTGTTTTTGTTTTTATTTTTGTTTTTGTTTTACTCAGACTATCCAAGAGACTGTTTTGAGATTTTACAGCACTCCAAAGGAAATTCCAGAGATGGCCCTTACATCATCCAACCAAAAGAGGAACCAATTGTTGTCTTTTGTAACATGCAGGATGGTGGCTGGACAGTAATCCAGCACATTACAGCCAACAGTACTGTTGACTTTGACAGGACCTGGCAGGACTACAAATATGGATTTGGCTCTGTTCTTGAGAACCACTGGCTAGGAAATGAATATATGCATCAGTTAACTGGCAGCTCAGTGCAATACATACTTGGAGTTAAACTTGTAAATCTGAATGCTGAAGTCAAATGGGGACAGTATGAGCCATTTCTGATTGAGGGGGAGGAGTCTCAATACCGAATCAGGGTTGGTCTTTACAAAGGCAATGCCACTGATGCGCTGACGCTGGATACAGAAGCTTATCTCCATGACAACCAGAAGTTCACCACCAAGGATAGAGACAACGACAATTACTTTATGAATTGTGCCAAACTGGAACTCAATGGCATTCCTGGAGGAGGCTGGTGGTACGATGCCTGTGCTGGAGCAAATCTAAACCGCAAGAACGTGATATACTGGCAAAAAGACTGCAACAAGCAACGCCCGTGTAAGTTTGCATGGATGATGATCAAACCCATCGAGCACCACCAGTCATACCCTACCAAGGCCTGCCCCTGTCAGAAAGTGGAACTGTAGACAAGCCATGTGTGTTTGACAGGAAGATGGACTCTTTATCAACTGACTGAGGTGAACTCACTGACTGAGTAATAACCCTAAGTAACCATGACTGAAAATTTAAACTGGGCTTCTGCAAGGGCTCCATTATGACATATTGTCCAGGACTGGAACATGCCACAGAAACTTGCCAACCCCAAAAGTGAGAAACCATCAGAAACTGAGGCCTCTACCACAAAATTTAAATATTGAAGATTTGAATAATTCATTATATACTATTTTAGCCATAAGACAAGTCCAGTGTGAAATCCAGGATATGATGGCTTGTACAATATATACATGAATAAAAATGCATTTCAGAAGGTTTTGCTCTGGTGTCAATGTTCATGATTGATTGCACACCTGTAATTTCACACCTTCATATATCATGCAGGGAGGAAATTTCCAGTTAAATACCTACATTTACAAAATGCGTGTTGGAGAGTGTTGTGTGCCATAAGGCTCCAACAGGCCTTTTCTTTCTAACTTTAGTGGATGTTATTTTAGTATTTTAAATTGGAATTAACCTCATCTCCCATGGCTTCTTTCCCCCCTTCACTGACTCTTCTTTTATCTCTACTTTTTAATGATCCCATATACAATATTCAGCACAGGCTTTTCTTTCCTGCCTTCATTTTAGAGCACTCAGCACTAATGGGATTGCCAGCTTTCCCATTTAAAGCCACTGATCCAAAGCTTACAACCCCTCTGAATTTTTCCCCCAAGAAACTCAGTGAATACATTTTTTAAAAGATCAAATTGTTATTGCAATTGTTTATTTATTCCTCCATTTCTGCCCTGAAGATTACTCTACTTTATTTACCATTATTTGACTGTTACTTCTCCCTGTTCCATGCTGTGCTTCAGCTTTTTCTTTTTCAATACCCCTGTAAGAAAAGAAGAGAATGTTGCCTTTATTTCACATTTAATGGTTTCTATTGTTTTAGTACTCAACCTTGACATCAATTAAACAGTGTCTTTTTTCTAATTATAAAATAAAATAAAATTTAATTATAAATTATTCTGTTTTAAAATAATAAACAAAACTATTTCAATTTTTATAACCTTGAAGACCTTGTTTTCCTTTACCACTGTCTGAGTTGCTTCACACAGTTCTATTTAATTGGAAAGCTAAATGACAACTGAAGAGTTTTTATTATTGTGTTTAAAAAATGTCAAAATAATAATTAGATTATCATGTATGTTTTCATAGATATTTCATTTAAAGACACTCCACCAACACATACTGTCAAATTCCTGCCTTTTAATTTAAAATACTATTTATAATTTCCATGAAAACTGCTTCAGAAAATAAATTCTGTGGGTTTTGAGAGGACCAAAATTGTCATGATTGCTTAAGATGAGAAACTATTTTAGAAGCAGAAAAGCCAAGAAAGCAATTTTTATTTTTCTTGATGCACTACAGAATTTTGAGAAAGAGATACAGCTTTGTGATGTGGGTGAGGCAAACATAACACACATGCCAATTTTGCAGCATCTGCTTTTTTTTTCCCCTCCTGAATTTGTTTTTAAAGACAGAAGTATGATTGGGAGAGGAATGATTAGTACCTGAATTGAATGTATATCACAGAGTCTATTTAATGTGGATTTTGTATAATTCAATCACAATACCTCCAAAGTTGTGATGAGGGTACAAGAAAATGACCTGAGTGCTGCCAGTCTCACATAGCTTTTGTTAGAATTCCTGGCCATACAGCCAGATGCTCACTCATCTTCCAAAAATGTGTTTTTAATAACCTTGACATGGAAGTGCAGAATGGAGAGTCCACAGGCTGCATCTGATCATCAAAGGCAGGTAACCTGCTCTGCAGCACACCTTTAGCTTGTTTTAGAGGATTTTGGAGGTAAGGGCTCTGCAAATAAGCTGCATGAATAACTTGGGCAGACCAAATCCAACTGTCCAGTGCCAGAGAGACTCTAGTATCAACTGGAGCCCTACAAACCTATGCACTGAATTCCGGTACAAAAATTAAATTTAAAATGTAATAAAAACTCACAACAAGAAGTCTACCAGCAAGAAAGCTGAGACATTTAATTGAACTCAGGGACTGAGCTGCATTCCACACTTCTAAACAAAGTATGGGTGGAAATGACTATTGGGAAGTGACTATAGGGACTAAGTACTGGATGAAAATAAGTAAGAATATTCTAGAACATCCAGCAGCATGGAACCTTTAGAAATAGATTAAACTTTACTTCATAATTTCCTAGCAAAACACTATCTTACCTGAACAGATTATTTTTTTCCATTGCTGAACCTTGATCATCAGAGATACCCAGAGCAATGTTGATGGCCTTCATCACTGTATCAATGAAATCACAGACTGAAACAAGGGGGTTTCTATTCTACCCACTCATAAGTTCTTTTGCCAAACACATTTCTCCTACACTCTCTCTCTTAGCCTTTCCTGATTTTACTGCCTCCTGCAGTACAGGAAATAAGGAGGGTCTTCCCAGGAGTAGCTGCTGAAATAAATTTATTTGGTCAAATAAAAATCCTTCTGAAATGAGTAAGTGTGACAGTAGGTAGAGCAAAAAGTTCCAGCTCTAAGCACCTGTGAATGGGAGGCATGTTCCACTTTAACCATACTATTTCACAGCAGTGAAATAGTTTTCTTTACCTCTGCTACTTTGCATTTCTCCTTTTACTGTCAACTGTGGGAAATGTAAGCACATTCTCACATGCAATAATTAATCTACTCAGGATTTATTTATTATTTGTCTTTAGATAATATTTCAATTTTCATATAAGAAAGTGCTTGCTTTTGTTTCTGATTTCCCAGACTTCCAGGTAACCTTGTTTTTTATGTGTTAACCATAGATTTAAAAGTATGACCAAGTGGTTTTAGGGGCTAGCTGACTAAAGTTGTTAATTAATTGATGCAATACACTGCATCAAAAAATTAACAATGTTAGCTGCATGGCCTCATTTTCTCCTACTAGAATTGAGAAACAGTTCTTTAGTCATTTTCATGTCTTTTGCATTTCAAAAGGCATCAGGCCACACTCAGTGGGAGGCTACAGAGCTGAATGCAGCCGTGTTCCACAGCTGGAATCCTCCACTGTACCCTCTCTCCACTCTTCCTCCTATAGCTACCCAATGAATTGCACACTAACTGCTGCCTTATGGACAGCACACACTAAAAACAACTATCTGACTCCACTACATCTAGATTGCTGCTGCATGTAACGATTAAAAGAGACTTCAGCTTCTATCTCAGCACTGTAATCCAGGAATTCAGTAACCACCCCTCACCCCTGTCCCAATTTAAGAGGTCTACTGAAAGAGAAGCCATCAGCAAACAGGGTCTGGAGGAGGACCTGTTGAGAAGAAAACTTCTGAAGGATTTGAAATGTTTGGTTTATTTGAAGAGGACTGACTTTGGTATATCAGCAGATACATGAAGAGACTACTGACATTTAGTGATCAATGGCAAAAATACTGAGTAAAAGGCAGTGCTTTTAGTGAGTGTAACAAAGACTGAAGTTCCTCATTCCTGAAGAAATACATTTACCGAGATGGAAAAAACAATTGTAACACCATCTTTTTTTTTGAAACCACTAATCATCATAGATTATGTTCTGTTATACAACATGTTGTTATACTTTTAACTACTTATGAGGGAACTATTATTAAAATCATAAACAAGAAGCTTATTAAAGTTTAAGGTTTTATGACACTCAACTGTCAAATGTATGTGGAAGAACATTTCTTAGGGAATTCAAAAGGCAGCAATTGAGATTTAGGGGAGACCACATAAGAAACGGAGCAGCCTCTTACTGACTTGGTAGGGGTAAAGCCAAGTAGTAAAGTGAAAAGATAGAGTATCGTTTTCTAGAGTTAAGGTTTAGCCTGTGTTTCAAAATAGAGAAGCCACTGACTACCAAGCATCATAGGAGCTATCCTTTGCAAAGCTCTTCACTCTGAATAGTCACAGAAAGTGCACAACTGTATCCAGGTGTTCTACATCTGTTTAAAAATTCTGGGAACTCTTTCGAGTATTTATCTACAAACAGAAATTATATTTGCAAAAAATGCACGTCAGTTGATAAATTATGGGGGTCTGGAATATGTAGGGATGCTGGCATACACGAAAAGGGAGAGACAAAAATCATACCCCCTGTTTGTGGGAAAATTCAATACTTGAAAATATAAAAGGTGTTGGATCTTTGAAAAGCTTAGTTAGGGATGTGTATTTATGCATCTATACTCATAATACATACATATCTACATATATGTGTATGAAATCATGTACAACCAAAATGCAGTTTTACAAAAAGCATTTCATTAGTCCACGACAATAATCAATTACAGGATCAGTAAAAATTTCATTAAAAGGACAGCTAACAAGATAACAGGATTGTCCCACACTGCGAAAGTCTTACCACACTTTTTAAAGGTACAAAATACAATCAAGTACTAACTGATACTCTGATGAGGACCACATTTGTCTTTTTGTGGTTTTGATTTTTTTAAAGAATAAGCATCTTACATGACAATAAAGTAACACACACCTCTTTATATAATTCTTCATATTTACAATGTACTCACGTGTGGCCGTGTGGTGTCTCACACATTAGGTGCTAGCAGCATTAATTTGAGCGCATATTTCACAATTACATTGAACCAACATTGTTGCATCCATCACTGTGTATTCTAATACATTTACTGAGCAGAGAGTCATAAACATTTACAGAACATTCTTGATCAACAGATATCAAAAACAACAAAAAATACCCCATTTATTTCAATAAGAGCCAATGCTTCATTTCAGCAGTAAAAATGCAGCTAGCAGGGACTGTTACTACCTCATAAATTTTGCCTTTAACTACAGCTTGTGCCCCCAGAGAGACACATTAATTTGCTAAAAATCAAACATAGTTTACTGAATGACTGGTCTGATGTAACAAAAAATAAATCCACTCTAACAACCAATCTGTATATAGTTACTGTACACAGGAAAAGCTCTGGATAGTGACAGAACAAAGCTGATGAAAGAGTTTTATAAAGACCTCTGCTTTCCTTTCACAAGTAATCATATGCTAATGCACAAAAAATAATAGGCCCAGTATGGTGCGTTGCAAAATCAATCATGTGAGGTTAGAGAACATATTTTTACATTAGTACACTGCTAATCTTTCACTGACAAAATTTTCCCCTGTGAACACTGGGGCTAAAAAAATGTTAATTACTTCTACTGTGATTGTTGACATGGAGGATTTATCTATCTGTAGAAAAACATTGTGATGGTATGATAATTTAATATGTTATACAAACATTTTCACTGAGAGCAACGGTACATTCATGATGACTTATACAATCCCTGAAATGTGCAACTGGTAATGTCACCACTTCAATGTCCCACTAAAGTGTATAGTAGACATAGTATGAAGATTGTCTCAAACTAATATTCTGAAGTATCTCACTCAGAATCTTGATAGAAAGGCTAGAACTGAATTTAATTTTTTTGTACATGAAGATCTTTCTCATTTTTTCATAAACGTTTTTCTTTAGGACTTCCACGTCTCATAACTCCCGTTGCTGTTAACGTTTTTCTTAGGAAAAAAACCTGTTAATCTGCTGTTAACTGTTCTCTCAGGACCTTTTCTGAAGCTTCTCATTTATTCCTACCACAAGGAGCCAGGTCACCGGCTCCATTTCAAAGGCCTTCTGCTGAAGGCAGCCCCTTGCTTACCCACTCACACGATCAGTGCTGCAGGGCTCCTGCCTATCTAACACAGACATCAGACACATTCAGTTCTGGCACCAAAAGCCCTCTCAAATCTCAGCTAGTGGTCAGTCTCAGCTCGTAAGTAGGCCAGTACAATCCAGTCCCATGTATAAATTCACTCTCCTGCCCTCCTCCCGGGGGCTTTAGCTAGCTGAGTTATTAGGAGGATTTGGAGAGAATTATACCAAGGAAAAGGTGAGATACATCAGAAAAGGCCCTTTTCCCAGGACCTTTGTCCCAGGCATTTATTCTTTGAAATTCCAGGGGGGAAAGAGGTAGAACAAAGGAAGGGGAGACAATTTATAGCCCCCTGGTCAGGGAAGAGATAGCTGGACCACAGCCAATGGGGTCAAAGAAGGAAGTAAGGGTCACTCTAAGTGGTAAGGGACTCCAGGGGGTCAGAAGGGAAAAACATTCCCCTAGAGAATTACAACAGTCCCAGAAGCCACAGCCACCAGAGAGGTTGACTCCAGCCACATCTGTAGCAGATGTGGTTTTGCTGGACCAAAAGAGAGTGCCTGAAGATAACTCAAGTTTTCAAGCACCTGATATTGACTAGTACTTGTAAAGCTGTTTAAAGACAAAGAATGTAAAGTGTTTTTAATAGTTTTACAGAAACATTAAAAAAGTTGCTTAAAAAATCTTTTCTCTTTAAAGGATGACAGTTCTTTCACTGTTTATATATAGGTAAATGTTATGGAAACTTTTGGAGCAAGCTTTTGGGCAACAAATGAGATTGCAAAAAAGACTTTCCTTGTGTTTAGATAGACTGCATCCATTGTGCTATACAGCCAGTTCTGATTTGTACCATTGTCACTGTTGAATAAAATTTTAAAATTTCCTTCAGAGGTACTGAGAACTGGAGAAATTCAGAGGTGTCTTCTAACCATCACCATTTTTACAAATGACTGTGACTTGCATGATGGAACTGATATTGGGACTGGCTTATTCATGTACAAAATTCATTCTCTATTTCTTCCACTATAAGCCCTTTCACTACAAGCCCTTCCTAAGTCTCCACAAGAGACATCCTTAAAGTGGATATTTTCTCAGTATTATATTCTTCTATAATCTCCCTAACCATTTAGTATTGAGGTTGACAGCATTTACCCTCTAGATAGTCCTTGTTTTACGTCAACAGTGGATGGTAAAGCCTCAAAACAGAAGTAGTATTGGCTGCATTGCTTGATACCTTGAAAACTAAATAAACAATATACTAGCAAAGAACTATTGGAAGAAACAGTTCTGCTCTACAGGGAGACAGACTGATGACCTAACCTGATGACTAGATGATCATCCCAGTCTAATTTCTAATAGTTTATAGTTTACTCCACCTATTCTTAGGCTGTAAGAAAGGATGTAAGACACCAAACACAATAATTGTAATGCAATTCTACTGTATGGTCAAAAACAACCTGTGTTGCTCATAGCAGCCACTGACTTTTTTTATCCCAAGAACACTACTTTCATGCAAAATTTAACTTTTCAGCAGATTTTTTAAACCACTAGACACAACAGCAATGGCTTTGAAAAGACAGGATTTTCTAGGTTACATCAATATCTATATTTCTCCTTATTTCTTATACAAGAACAATTATGGCAGTCTGGTATTGCCCTGCCAGTATAGTTTCTCTTCCACTTTTTTCTTTTTCCACTGGCAGAAAAGCAGCATCTTAAAAGTCTTCCTGAAAGTTTTATTACAGAGGGCATAACAAATAGGATTAACAGTGCTGTTCACATAGCATAGCCAGTATCCAAGGTGCCACAGTGTCAGGGGAATGCAGTCAGAGCAAAATGTGGAGATTAAAACCATGATATTATAGGGAGTCCATGTGAGGATAAAAGCCAAAAGAATGGCACTTAAAGTCTGTGCTGCTTTGCGTTCCTTTATAAGAACCATCCGTTTCCTTTTGGTGATTTGGTTATTTATATTTGGATCCATGCTTTTGATGGAAGGGTCCTTTGACAGAGCAGCAGAACAAGGAGTTATTTTTACTTTTCGGCAACCATTGTTGGCTTCCTGGGTGCCATCAGCCTTAACCACCAAACGGAATTTGTAGGCCACACATTTTTTACTTTTTTGTCCATATTCTTTGGTAGGTGACAAAAAGTATTTCTGGTTCTCAAAATCACTTTCTTCAGGTTGGTCTTTGACAACATCTGTAGTCTCACTATACTCTTCTGTCTCACTCTTAGATGGACTTTTGTAAGTTACTTGGAAAACTGAATCAGTAGCAAGTTTATCCTCATCTTCAGATGATGCATAGCTGCTGCAGGTGGTTAACTGGTCAGCCTTAGCCCAGTCCATGCAAGTACTCGCTGCCTGCGAGGCCTTCGCTGTAGCTGATGTACTTCGACTAGATGAAGACCAAGAAGCCTGACACCTCTCTCTTTTGACCAAGTTTTGTTGCTTGCAACTGAAGCAAGACTTCAGGAGAGTTTTTTGAGGCTTTACTGTCTCAAACTCTGCCACAGACTCTGAGCCCTGCAGTTCAGCGAGGTCCTTGGTGCGTTTCTCTGTCTCTTTGTAAATGCGGCAGTACAGGATGGTCATCACAGACACTGGAATGTAAAAAGCAGCAATTGCAGTACCAAAGGTAACAATGGGTTCATATAGAAACTGTATCTGGCACTCTTCAGGTGGTACTGTTCGTTCACCCACAAAATACTGCCAGCATAAGATTACGGGTGCCCACAACATGAAGGAAATTAGCCAAGCCATACCAATCATGATGCCAGCTCTTTTGGGTGTGCGTTTGGCCCTGTAAGTTAAAGGCCTTGTGATGGAAAAATATCTGTCAAAACTGATGACTAGAAGGTTCATTACTGAGGCATTGCTAGCTACATAGTCCAGTGCTAGCCACAGGTCACAGGCAAGGCTTCCAAGAGTCCAATGGCCTATGAGTATATAGGATGTATAAAGGTTCATAGAAAATATTCCAATGATGAGATCTGCACAGGCAAGGCTGAGTAAGTAGTAATTGTTGACAGTTTTGAGCTGACTGTTAACCTTAAAGGATATCATTACAAGAATATTACCCACTATGGTTATTAAGCTTACAATTGCAGTTACAGTGGCAATAGTAATGACTTCCCAGAGGCTATGCCCTTCTAACTGCTTATGGTTGATAGATGAACTGTTTACAACAGTAGAATTACTGAATAAACTGACTTCCATTCTTGTCCTTGGTGTATCGTCATCAGGACCTTAGCACTGTAGCATATTGCTTTCTGTACTCAGAAGCATCCTCTTGGAGATAGCTATAAAGATTGAAGGAAAAAAAGCAGAAAATTAAAGTAGCTCATTAATTAGCACAGACTTCCATTAGTTACCATGAAAACACTTGTGAAACAACCTATCATATTATTTGTGTTCTCTTTTTGCATTTTAAATGCTATTCCTACAATTGTGAACATAACTAAAATGCACAAATGTACATGCTAGGACAATGTGTTCTGGCATTTTATGACATTTCAAAATACAGTCTAACTATTATTTCATAAGACAGTCAACCCCTCAGCCCTTACATTTTGAATACCTTAGGAACCCTCTACATGTTCTCAAAACATACATTTGAATTTTTGCAGTGCAATAAGACAGCATTGCTTCCTACAGTATTTAAAATGCATGACAAGGTTTCAGAAATTATCTTTGAAAATTTTGTAGAAGTCACCAAAACCAGAAAGAGAGTAAGCAAAAACTGGTGATGCATAGGAGTTAGGAACCACACTGGCATGGCAACAGCAAGAAACAAATAGGTGTTAGAAGTGCTTGAGACAATGGAGGGCAATCTTTGAGCAAATGAATTGGGTGAAGCCAAGAAGATGTTTGTGGAAAAATCTCTATCAAGAGATCTGAGAACAGAGGAGACTGATGGGGTTAAGCATGGAAGTACAGTCTGAGTAGCTTGGATAAGTGAATGGTAGGACTGAGGATACAGAGGAGTAAACTGAAGAAGAAGAAGAAGAAGAAGAAGAAGAAGAAGAAGAAGGTAACCACAGTGGTAAAAAGTGCAAATTTAATAACCAATTTCAAATGCCAATTTAATACTTGCATAAGCAACAGAAGGGGAAAAGACCACTCTATTAATGCATACATGCCACATGCCACTGACATCCATTGCTTTCTACATTCCTCACTGCCATTTCTTGTGCCAGTGAACCTGTATTAGGCAAAATTTCTCTCAAAGATACCTGCTGGGTTTTGCGTAATTCCATCCCATCCAGTGATGCTAATCACTTATTCAATGCTTAGTCTCACTAAACTGTGTAATTTTTAAACAGCCAAATAGTACTCAGTTTTTAAAGTAAGAAATTAAAGATAAATTATTAACAGATTTTTCTACTTGGCTTTTAGATGGCATAAAACTGGTATGATCTTTTTTTTCAAAGCAGACACATGTTCAGCTAAAATTATCACATGAATCACCTATTAAAGTCCATTTCTAAGTCTTTAAGATTCTCTCTACATCAGATCTCTATTATATAGTCCTCCCTATCCATCCGCATCACTTCTCTGTGTTTTCATCTTTCATCCTAACTCTCAGAACACTGTTTTCTTTGGTCTTGGCAAGTGTCTTTTATTAACTGCAAGCTTTTACAGCCTATCTCTTTCCCACATCTGTCTTTTGTACCAAGTAGTTGTGTCCTGTCTCTCTCCAGCTGAATAGAATCTTTTTATAGCCACTAGTTGAACTTTCGGAAAAGCGTGTAATTTTCTTTCATTGACCTCTTTGTAAAGGGAGGTCAGTGACCTTGGATGTGTTTAAGAGGTATGTGGACCTGGCACTGTGGTTTAGGGATTACAGTGGTGGTTCTGGTTTCTGGACTTGGTTTTACAGGTCTCTTCCAACCTTGATGATTCGATGATTCTATGATTCTTATTTGCTTTTACTGTTTCCTTCACTTTTTTCCCAGGTCTCCTAAATATCCACAGAAATGTATCATGTTTCTACTTCAAACCCTGCTTAAATGGTGATAGCTTGTTGTGATGAAACTGGATAGTGGTAAGTTCTCTGATGTACTAAGACTTCTGCACATCGTACTTCTCAAAATGATTCTCCTCCATCTGTGTGTGTCTGTCATCTCCCATTTTATATTTACATGTTTCTGCATCTGTATTCTGCTCATACACAGCAGATACTGAGCCTAATTCAACAGGATTCTAGTTCATGTATAGACCTTGCACACTAATAACAATCGTAATACACGCATGTTGACCATCTGTACACTTGGCTTTCTCTCTTTCCAACCTCCAGAGTCGGTCTAGCAGCCAAGAATAGCTGAAGTGTCACTGCAGTTCTAATTAGCCCTATGCAAAGAAAGACATTTCATCCTGGCTCTGCATTCTGCAAAGACCTCTCCCAAGTCAGAGCTGTCTTGATGAGTAATGCACTGGTTTTACAAAATCTTTACAAAAACTTGAAGGGTAGGAATTTATTTCATGTGAAACAAAGGCGTGTGGAGCATCTTCATGGCTGTGGTAGGTAACTGAGATGTGAGAGAGGAATATGTGTTTCTGCTACCCCATGTGGCTTATGCTTCTTTTTCTGAGGACAGTCAGCAAAGTTGTTCTGAGCATTAAAAGCTCTGTGTGACTAAATTTTCTAGCATGGCAATGTGGTAGTGGGTTTAGTGTGGCAACGTCAGGGGACAATGAGGACCGTTCGCTCTGTGACTGAAGGGGAGGACAATGCCGAGGCAGACGGGAGCTGAGGCCTGACCAAGGAGTAGCAGGATGTGGAGAAGCACATTTGGTTCATGAGGCCAGAGACAGTGATAGCCCAGTGCTTGCACAGCAAGTCTGTAGTGATGAGGTGGGTCTGAGACCAAGCCAGGAAGCCCAGCTGGCAGGTCTGAGCCCGGATCTGACCAGGACTGAGGAGACGGAAGGCCAGGTGTGGATGTAGCTGTGGCCCAGCTGCAATGTAGCACAGGCAAGGGCCAGCAGTACAACCTCAGCTGAAAAGCAGTTCCCAAGGAAAAGGAGAGGGAGGCCCTCATTTCTAGCTTTCTTCAACAGGCCTTACCAACAGAGCGGCTGGCCTTGGGTTTTTGCAAGATACCAGCTAAGGCTAGAGATGGTCTTTAAAAGGCATAGCTATGAATATCAGGTACATGAATAAACTTTTACAAACTACATTTGCCCAACATCCGGGTTTGAGCAGCCATGTAGAACAATTACAGGTGATTTCAACTTTCTGCCTTATTTTGCCAGAAGATGGCACTTGCCTCAGAAGAGGGAAGACTGGAAATTGTATAGATGCTGTGGCCTGTAATGCTTTGTCTTTGCCATTAGAAAGCAAGTGTCCCCCTCCCTCAGGTCACTTACATTCCCTAACATTAGCAATTAGGAAGAAAGACTGCTCAAATTACACTGTGTGGATTGCAGAATTCAGAGCAACAGGAGAAGCAGAAATTATTGTTGTTGTTGCTGTTGTTGTGACACAGATGTTCTTGGTTTAAACTGACACGGGTTGGAGAAATATGGATAATATGTTATGGAAACTACATAATTTATTAATAAATTTCTTAATAATTTCTTAATAAAAAGCACTACTTTTTATCATCATGCAAAGCCTTCCCTCCCTAATGGGCTATTTTACTGTGATGTCTATAAAGTTGACAACAGCTGACTTACTAGTATGCAAAGATCTCTTCTTGGCATGTTGGCCATTCTCGTCATCTCATCATACTCTATCCTCTTTTTTATCATAGGTTTGTGTTAACACTTTGTGGCATTACCTTTTGTCATCTATTTGTGTATCACTCAGGGTAATAGAACCTGTGAGTGGGAGCCATGTGCTATGGTAACATAATTTATGTTAACGGTCTATCATAAGAGATGATAATAATAGGGAGATCAAAACTAAATTATAAAATCAAAATGCATATGTACAGTATCATGACTTTGCTATGTCTCATAATTATTAATGCATGATATTCACACTTGTGAGTTGTAATGGTATTTGTTATGTGCTGTACAGTGATTTTTTTTCAATCTATCTGTAAGTATTAATTAATGTGAGTTGTTAAATTTGTACATAAAGTCAGCTTACAGTTATCTGCAGGCAGATTGTTCGTGTCACAGATTAATTGCACCACAGATGCAGGCACAGCTTGGGTTCACCAGGTTTTATTAGCTCTATCTCATTCTGGGTCTGTCAGACCTGTGGTGGCTGCATGAGTATTGCTTGGATGTCTTTGCAACGTGCTGCCAACGCTTCTCCCTGTTACTTTATTTATTTGCTTGCGTGCTAAGCTAATTTGCGGATTTGCTGCCCACTGTGCCCCGGAACTCAGCAGCCCACAACACAGGTAGTTGTGCAGCTACAGTACAGCTCATGATTTCACAAAATGGGAGTTTTGGTCGCATTTTGCTGGAATGACTCCTGGGTTTAAAAACCCTTCAAAACCAGACTGATTTTTCAATGTGTTGTCAAATGACAGCCTGAGTGTTCAAGAGGTATGAGGCTAGCTGGTGTTAGAAAATGGGTGAATTCCCCTGAGAACAGTATGGGTGCCTGCTTAGTTTAAGAAGAGCAGAACAAACCAGCCTAGCGCTATGGCACAAAGCTGTTCCTGTGTCTCTGCTCTGTGTCCTGAGAGGAGGATGCCCCTCAAGAGGCTGCAGAGTCAGCTCACGGGGTTCATGTAGTGCAGCTACCTGTGTAACAGCACCCTGCCAGCCTGGGATCAGTTGTTTTTTCCCTCATTTGCTACAGAAAGCAAAGGTCCTGCACTCGGGTCACAACAATCTCATGCAGCTCCGCAGGTTGGGGCAAGAGTGGCTGGAAAGCTGCCTAGTGGAAAAGGTGCTGGAGGTGGTGGTTGACAGCAGCTGAACATGAGCCAGTGTGTGCCCAGGTGGCCAAAAAGGCCAGTGGCATCCTGGCTTGCATGAGCAGTAGTGTGGCAGTGACCAGTGTGAGCCCAGGTAGCCAAAAAGGCCAGTGGCATCCTGGCTTGCATGAGCAGTAGTGCGGCAGTGACCATTGCCTGCCCCGTGCTCAGCACTGGTGAGGCCACACCTCGAGGCCTCTGTTCAGCCCTGGGCCCCTCACCACAAGGACACTGAGGGGCTGGAGGGGTCCAGAGAAGGGCAGCAGAGCTGGGGAAGGGACTGGAGCACAAGCCCTGTGGGGAACAGCTGAGAGAGATGCGTTTGGTTAGCCTGGAGACAAGGCAGCTCAGGGGAGACCTCACTGCCCTCTACAACAGCCTCAAAGGAGGCCGCAGCGAGGCAAGGATTGCTCTCCCCGGCAGCAAGTGGCAAGATAAAGCAGCCTCAAGCTGCACCAGAGGTTTACATTGGGTATTGGGTAAATTTCTTAACCAAGAGGGTGGTTAGGCATTTGAACAGGCTGCCTAAGGAAGCGATACAATCCCCTTCCCTGGAGGTATTTAGAAGATGTGTACACGTGGGGTTTATGAACGTGGTTTAGTGATGAAAGTGGCAGCACAGGATTAGCAGTTGGAATAAATGACATCCAAGGTCGTTTCCAACCTAAACAACTCCATAATTCATCTGGCTTTAGCTAAGAGCTGTATTTTCTAAACACTAAATAGGTGTTTTTTCTGGTTTTATTACCCGTGGATGCCCTGCCTGCTCGCTGGCACCCGCAGGAGCCCCGGCCCGGCCTGCAGGCCCCGCCGCCCTTTCCCCGGGCCCGCACCGGCCGCCCGCAGGGGGCGCTGCCGAGGCCGCCCGCCGCCATTTCCCCGGGCCCGGCGAGCGGCCCTTTCCGGCGGTGGGCGGGACGGGCGCGGCCCCGGCGGCCCGCGGCAGGCGAGCCCGGCCATGCAGGCGGAGCGGGGCGGCGGCCGGCCCCGCAGGGAAGGGGCCCGCCACGGCCGGCGGCGGCCCAGCGGCGCGCCCGACGCGGCGGCGGAAGGAAGCGGCGGCGACGGGCACGGGCGCGGAGGAGGCGGGGGCCGGGGAAGAGGTGGCGCTTACGGGCACCGAGGAGGCGGGGGACGGGGCAGGCGAGAGCCCCGAGGCCCCGGGGCAGCGCCGCCGCCCAGCGCCCAGCAGCACCGGCGGGTAAGCAGGAGGAGAGCCCGCCCTCCGCAGCGCCGGGGGAGGCGGAGCTGGGCCTGCGGGGCCCCGGGGCGGCCCTTGGGCTGGGGCACGACCCTCCTCTCCCCAGCTCCTCCTCCCCTCTCTCCTGCTCCTCCCTTCCCGAGGTGGAGCCAGGCTGGCGGCTGTGCCCCGGGCTGTGGGGTGGGCTGGCGCTGCCGGCGCTACCGCCCGCGACAGCTCAGGAGCTGCAGCCTCCCTGTGCCCCCTTCCCGCCCCGGGACAGCTCGGCCTGCGCACTCGGGCGCAGCACACACGGGGCTGTTCCTGCCCAAGTACGCGTATAATTTTGCGGTGAAAAGATAAAAGTCTTGTTTGAAAATGCATATGAAAAAATACATCCTCAGTTTGCAAATAGAGATGAGGCGTTGTTGAAGATTATTGGCACAGTTGTTATAATGGTTGGAATCGGACGATCTTAGAGATCCTTTCCAGCCTTAACGATCGGAAGGTGAAATGAGCATGTGGCTTGTCCAGCCTGTGGTTCTCGCATTGAAGACATGGTAACAGAGCACGCCTTACATAATGGATATCTGTGATTCATTGGATTTCATTTGTAATTAATGGGAATTCGACCCATTATAAAATGTTTTAGTGCATTAAAAGTAGCACAGACATACCTTTGAGTACCACAACTACGTAGGCAATTTCATGTGGAGGTATTAAAATGTATTCTCTGTTGATATGAGATCAACACTGTGCCTTTAAAAAGAGTTTCCATTAAAAAAAATGCTTTGACTACTTCATTCAGATTGTCTTGCTTCTCTTAGCATTGTTGTAACGTAGGAATCATAGTTGTCCCTGGATTGGCAAAGAGATTACAATGATAACCTGGTACTAATTGATGTTGGCAGCACTGGGAGTCCTAATGTGGATGGACCAACTGCTACCTCAATTCCAGCATCATGTTGATTAGATTCACTTTGGCTTTTATGATGCCATGGCTTCAATTGAACCCAGCCAGTGTTTTGTCTGTATTAGAACTCCCATGCTTGCTGGTGGATTAAAAAAAATATACTAATTTTGTTATTGTATTTAGTTCTGTAGTGCTTATGTTTTGGGAGATAAAATTGCAGCTTGATTGGTGCAGTTACCTAGAATGCTGGTAGTGCTTTCACATGTAAGCAATATAAATTGCTGAATTCACACTGACGTTTGTGGACAGGTTTGGATCCTGGATATGAAACAACTATGTTCCCTCATAAGCTGCAAAAGCATTTCTATCCTAGACTGATTTTTTCCCAAGTCTTTCAACCCTACAATTAAAAACTTTTCTTTTGGGACACATTACAATATGTTTTGCCATTGATCACTCTGTTACTGACCTGGATATGCTTGTCATCTTAGCCTAGCACAGTGATTTTATTTTTGGTCAAGACTGTTATGGTTTGAGACTTTTAAAGTGAAGCAATAGCTAAGATTTTCTTAGAGAACTCTGCTAAAGGTTGTTCAAATGTAATACTCTTTCTGCACTGGAGGGTTTTGACTTTAAGCACTGAATGGTCTCTTAGCACACCTGCCACAAATTTCATGTTTAGCAGCTTGGATGGGACTGGCTTCCAGCAATCCAGCCACAGCATCAGCAGCTGTGCCAGCCTGCAGCTGCTGAATTTTAGTGCTACCTCTGAGCCAGTCTCATAATTCACTGCATCTGGAGCAGGGCAGGCTGCCTCCTTCCATCAGTGTGGCCAGCATTTATCTGACAGAGAGTTTCCCCCTTTTAATCCCGGTTCCTTAGTGTTCTCTGTGTTCAGCAGAGTGACTTGTATTATAAGAGTGTACTATCTCAGTGATAGGATGCTTGGCCCGGAGTAAGCATTTTGTGTGAGACAAGACCCTGCTGTCTTTCAGCAACAGGGCAAATCTTCTGAAGTGGTCATGTGTGAATTGCAAACCTGGAAAGTCAGGTAGTAAGGCAGGGAGTCTTACCACATTCCCTTTTGTTACTGTGTGCTGAGATGCTGGAGTCTTCTCCATCTTTTTTTTTTACGCTGAAGTAGAAATTGGTATTAAATTGCATAATATTTTGGCAGCAATATTTCTTACTCAATTGCATTCACATAAAAGCACTGCTAGTCTTAAAATGTTGTGTTTTGGATGTTCTAATTTAATGGCTCCTAACCTCGCATTTAAAGCTACAGGAGGATGTTATTTCTGACCTGTACAAGAGGGAGAAGAAAGTGCGGTGGCACATTCAGTTTGCAGTTTTGTGGGGCACATGAAGAGTGGATACTGTGTGTTTTACACTGCTGCAGGGGTCCTGTACTTCTTTGGTTTTAGTCGCGGGTGATCAGCTGTGTTATTTGCAAAGCCTGGGAAGACACAGAAATTGCTGTCAGTTCTCCCCTCCTCAGCAGCATGCTAAGGGAGAAGGAGATTAGGTGCTGTGTTTGTATTCATGTCATGCATGGTAGATCCAGCTGTGAATCAGAATCTTAGAGAAGAAAGGTTCATGATTTCTATCAGCTCTTGAGAAGGTGGCTCTCTGAGTAAATTCCCTGCTCCACTTTTGAAACAGGATGCTGCCTCTCTCAAACATGGAATTGATTTAGAAACCATAAGAAGAAGTGTTCTTATTCCTTGTGAAGAGGAAAAAGAATCTTCCACTTGTTGTGTCTTTTTGTAACTAGTGTGCATGTTGATTTAACGTGTGCATGGCTTGATTACTGAAGATCTTGTGTCCTCCCTTCAAAAATGAATGTCTGATTAAGACCAGCTGGTTTACCAAATGGCAGATTTCTTTGTAGATCTGTTATCCTGAATATTTTTCCATTGTTTCGGTCTGCTTTAGCTCATCTATGCTATGTTAAATAAATAAAACAGATTTGAAATTACTATTTTTTTTGTAAAATATGGCATTATAATGCTTAAAGTGAAATGTCCACTTGGCATTGGTCCAATATTATCTCCCACTTTCAGTCTAACTCAGAATTCGTGTTTTATGTACTGTCAGAATTTTAAAATTGCTCTCTTTATGAGATAGAGTATGTTAAAATAGAAACAGCTTTCTGAAATTGTGGATATTATGCTGGGTTTTATTTTGATGGTCTTTGACCACATTTTTTTGGGAGGGAGGAGAAGTGGTGATTTAAGGAGATTTTCTTTTGTCCTTTATGTTCATTACATTTGTAATTTATGAAGTATTCTTTTAACTTTCTATTCAATGATAGCCTGAGTGTGCATGTGATGCATGCTACTACTTCAGTGCAGTTGGAATTGGCAGGTCTGTTTCAATGTTCCTTTCCTGGCTTTGGGCATGTTGCAGTAAACATTTTATTGTTATAAAATGGAGTTTAACAGATGGATTTCTTTGTCATGTGTGGTTAGTTTCAAGATGGCATCACATTTATGTAGTATTTATTATGTCTTCATTCTTTTGGTCCATGCACATATAGAAGTGATCTAAGAGAGCATCTAATGCTGTCAGCATCAGATAAATTTTCCTATTTAGTATGAGTTAACACTTTACACACTAAGCAACTGCAAAAAGCAGTTGAGAGGCAAAGTAATGAAAGTAACAAATACAAATATATTTGATTTCCTTTAGAATGCTATAACAGAACTTGTGCAGGTAGAAGAATAGATTTCTGGATCTCGGAGACAATAAATCTTTTGACATTTTGTGTTAATGTTCTCAAAAGCAACTAGATAAAATTTATTTAGATTAATGGACATCAATTTGTAAGCTTACTTAATTACTAATGAGGTGTGAAGAGCTTCCCTTCTCAGGAGTTTCTCTACTGTGATGGTAGTGTCAAACTGGTGTTTGTTAAATGGGATTCTGCAAGGCTTCATTCTTTATCTGCTCATGTTCAGTTTTCTATTAATAATTGCAGGGAAGGATTAAAATATACAGCGTTAAAATTTGCAGACAGTGCTAAACTAGCAGGAGGGTGGAGCACAGTACACAGTCTCAACAAATGGAAAAAACAGCCTGCATTTGGGTGTGATTCAAGGTCAAATATAATACAACCACATCTACATAGGAAAAATCTGTAGCAGTGTCTGACTGTCTAAGGTGCAATTTTTTAGAAGAGGACTGTCAGCTTAATGGATGAGAAGTATCAATTAGTGATGCCATTACATCGAAGAGCTAGTTCTATTTTTGCAAGATTGGGACTAGCTAGGGAAAGTTCAGAGGGAAGGAATGAAGAAAGTTGCAAAGAGGATATGACCAAGGAGAAAGGGCTGAAGAACCTGGTTCTTTTTCTTTTTATTTATGTATTTATTTCAATTTTTTTTTAATCTGGTGAAAAGGACACTTTGGACAGGCCTGGTTAGCAATGTTCCATAAAGTAGAAAGGTTGCTGCAAAAGATCCGTTTTAGGCAGGACAAGAAGAAAAACATTATTAAGAAAGAAGTGGTTTAATTAGGGCCTTGAGAATAAAATTTGTGACTGAAGGATTAGATAGCTTGTGGAAGAAGTACATGGGAGTCAGGACAGAAAAATATGTATGGTGAAGGTTACTGAGCCTACTCAGTAGACCTGCAGTGTAACCACTTGTCACAGCCTTACTTATTTTTCTTTTATTTTTTCAAGGCTGTCTATGCAATGGAAAAACATAAATGCTTTTTGTACATCCAAAGTTAATTTATTCTCTTTGGTTTCTAGGCAATAGAGGAGCCTGGTTTTTAGAGTGCTGGGGACTCCAGAGTTTCATAATAGTCCCTAATTGTTTAGTATGGAATGGTTTAATGATATTTATTGTTAGTCATTTAACATATTTTACTAACTTTCCTGCTGATATAATTTGAAAGATTTGATTGAAAGCATCCCATTACACAGGTGAATATCATTGCTGCAGAGCAACTTCATGTCTGAATCTTTTTCTGTAACTTCCTTGGAAAGAGCTTAAGGGTTTGGTTTTTTTAATATATTTTAGGTGGCTGTGCATTTCTGTCCTCACCTACTTAAATGCTTTTGTTCCTCATTTTTTACTCTCAAGTCTCTGGAATAGTAATTTGGCAGCTTTTTGGTAGCAGGTTGTCCCAAATATTTTTTAGCTTAACGAAATAACTTTACTGGCTGCATATTTGGTTAATTGTGTGAAACACAGCTTTCAATCATAATCTTATTTAATTATCTAGTAAAGTCGTGTGGATTTTCTTCAGAGGAAATACAAAATAGTAATTAATTGAATATTGAAGAGGAACTTCCCGTCATATTTAACTAAGTTTTTAGAACTTCGGAACTAAAACTCCGCAGGGTAAGAATGCACGCATCCATGCATCCCTCCGAGGCAATGGGCCGGTGCTGTAAGGTACCAGTAGGTGGTGCAGGCAGCCCGCCCCTTGGCGCTGGCCGCTCCCATGCTGGGATGGAATTACTTGGTGCGGAGTCAGGATGTGTGCATATCATGGGGCTGGAATGTTCTCGTCTCAGGGTGGTGTTCTCTGAAAATACAGCACGACGTGTGAGTCACATGTACGTGTGAGTTATTAGGACTTGCCCCCAGGTCTTCGAACACAGGTGTGAAGAAAAGCTGTTTGTAGGAAGGGTACACGTTGTAATTCTGGGCTAAAAATCTTGGGCTACTGGGATAAGTGCTTGGTCCCATATAGCACAATTCAGGAGTTTGTTTGGGTATATCAAGTGAGAGACAGTAAGGATTTCTGCTGAAATAGCAACAAATTTGTAGAAGTGACGAATTTGTTTAAAAAATTATGCCATGCCATGCAATGCTGCTGCTGTTTTTCCTCACAAAAGTAACTGGATAGTTTCAGGAACCCTGTTTTGAGTTTCCAGTCAATCTAATAGTGCTGCACAGTCTTTTGTAGCAGTCAGATGGTTTTGCTGTATTAAAAAAAAAAAAAAAAAAAAATCAAACAAATGCTGGTAATTGATTCAGTGGTGATTTAGGGACTTTAAAAAGTACAGAAGAATATTTCTTACAGGTTTTCACAATCACAGGATTTCAAGCCTGTGTGGTTCAGTTTTCTGTGGTAAGGCATAGAGGGGGATACATTTATTTCCCACTGTTCTCTTTCATGTATGCAATTCCTCTGTATTATATATATGTGGGGGACCTGGGAGGGAGGGTTGGGTTTTTTCTAATTGTTTGTTTTATTTTTGAAAATAAGTGTAACTTTTCTGCAGGTGGCCACTGTAACACACTGCTGTAAAAACCATAAATCTGTTGGAGTGTGTAAGAACCTTGCCTTAAGGTTCTATTCCTGTTTCTATTCCTGTTTCTCTTTTCCCAGAGGATAATTCTACATTAGAGACTGTATAGTCTCTCTTCTTAACCCTGAAATAGCCATGGTTTTTGTCTCGTAGGAACAGAGTGGTGATGCTGGACTACAGTTCTTCTAGGCTCTTTCATTGACCTGTTGTGAGGCCTTGAATTTTTTGATTGCCTGACAAAACTAGGGGTTTTTTCTGGCTTGGTTTTTTTTTTTGGATTTGTTTTGGTTGTTGGTTTGTTTTTTGATTTTTTTTTTTCTTTTTTTTTTTTTTTTTCCTGTCCTGTTTCAGACTGCATTATTCACATTGTGCTGCTTTTCTGACTTCGCTGGTGTGTTATGTTCCGGTTAATTTGTAACGAAAGGTGGCATGCCCATGGAAGCAATGGAAGGGCAAATGATCCCATTCTCAGTATCTCTTTTTCTTCCACTTCAACCAAATTGTTAGCAAGAATGTTAAAGGATTATTGTCTCAGAATAAAATGTTTTTTGTAGAGACAAAATTTAAAAAATGTGCTGATGAGAAAAAGTAGTTCCTTCAGTGTTTTTGGTGTGGCTCTTAGTTTGAGTTACTGTCAAGGATGGGGTTTTGATGCAAATTTGCCTTGTGGGTTACACTGGGGTATAATATAAGTGGATTTGATGTGGTTTCCCTCCTGATGGAATCACAGTTGAAGCTGTCTGCCAGCTGTCCGCACAGCCAAACACTGTCTGTATCTCAACACTGGAAACCGGATGCAAAGTTCTCCTGCAGTTACTGCTCTGTGTGCAACTAAGTTGGCTCACCAGTGCAAATTGTAGCATGTAATGATATGATGGACACATAAAATCATGGGATTGTTGGGCATCCCAGCAGTTACAGCCCAGTCCTTGTTGGTAATTTGGATATATTTGCACTCAGAAAGTTCTTAATTACTTTTTGAGCTTCTTCACAGCAGTGTTAACTTCAGAGTCTAGGAACATCATTGCGTGGTAACTCTTATTTTTCAGAATTATACTCCAGACCAGTGGCAAAATAAAATTAGATTTTAACATCTTGGGGTTTTAAGTGTGGTGCTGCAGCATTGAGGACCTTGGACAATGATTCTTCACTACTTTATCTCAAGCTGTATGTTGGATTTAGGGAAGCATATTCTCTAAGGCTGTTTAGAAAATATCTTTCACAGGATTTCTCCCTCCACTCTCTTCCAAAAAAGGTTAGAGGTGAATGAGGAAGGGATCTCAGAGGTTTGAGGGGTGGTTTCTAAAATGTCTGCAGTAACTTGCATTCCAATTTGATATAAAAATAACAAAGGGTGTTTTTTTGAGTGAATACAGACGCAGATATTTGAAAACATCCATGGTATTATACCACTCTGGTATAGTTATGAAACAGTTTCATAATGAAGGTTCAAATATGAAACATTAAAACAACACTGAGCATCTCAAGAGGCTGATAGTGACAGAATAAACATGGAGATGCAATGCACAGAAGTGGAGTTTTCCATGAACCCTTGATAAGTTTTCTTCTGTTTGTGTAGAATTGTTTGAGCTTTGTTTATTGTTAGGCTTTTTGAAGATGTTATGTTCTAGATATGAGTCATGCTCTTTTCTCCAGTTGTAAGTAGGTTTGAACATAAGAACTTTTCAGGATCTAGACTTTTTTCTTCTGGTATTTCATATTGATATTCTGCAACCTCAGTGATGCTTTTCAGAGAGGATCCTTTGTTTATACTCTATCTAAAAGTTACATATTGTAGAGGGTGATAGTTCATACCAGGTCACAGTCACATGACTAATCTGTTTGAATTACCCATAATAGATTATAAAAATCAAGGAGAGAGAAATATTTTTTGCTGTTGAAGTTATTTAGACAGTTTCAGGAACCATACTTTGTGACTGTTGAAGCAGTAACAATTTTCTGTAGAAACTTCAAGCACAATTTTCTTTCTTGAGATGTTTTTGCCTTTAACTGGAGCATCATTCCCGTTTGGCAAAACACTGATTTCAGAATAGGATGTCTCTCTTGGCTAATTCTATCTTTAGCTAACTCAGAGTGCTGAGTTCCAGTATCCAACATTTATGAACCAGTCTTAGTGTTTCATCCCTCGTTCAAAAATTCTCATCCCGTACAATAAAGACTAGAAGCTTTTTTCTTTGTGCTACCTGTTCTCTCAGCTGCCCTTTCTGCTAATTAAGCTTCTCTTCAGCTTTGGTAGATCTCTCTAAAGGTCACCAATAGAGCAAACTAGTGAAGAGGATTACTCTTTGTAGGGATATTTTTTTCTCTTTTCATGAAAGAACCTTTGAGTCAAGGCTCTTCCTTCCTTAGTCTAAAGGGGGGAAAAAAAGCTTTAGCTTTTTCCTTTTTCCCTCAAGTTTAAAAAAACGTTTATAGTAGAAACTTGAATGTGTGCTGGAGGAGCTCTGATACCTAGGTGAACAATAAGAAAGTAAAAACTGAAAAATCACTGTAGGCTCACTAAAATTCATCAATAAACCACTGTGTCAATATGAAAAGACTGTGAACATACGTGTCACCTCATCCCCATTAATACTTTTGTAGAAATAATTTTTAACTTATTCTGGTGTGTGTCACTGTAATGATAGAATAGATTGAATGTTTAACAATATGATTTAATCTTATTAATACTGTTGACAAATCAGAAAGTGCAATACACAAAATATTAAATATCAAGATTTTTGTTTTGTCTTTGCATTTCATCAGGTTTACTCTGGAAAACATAGTGCATAAGAACAAAAGGATTTGCAAATATCTATACTGCCTTGTTTAAGCTGGCTGCCAAGAATTACAATTAAATGACTGTTATAAATGCTTGTTTTCTGTTCTGAAAACAATTCTGTTTTCTGAATAATTGAAAGGGGGAAAATCTTATTTAAATTATATGAAACCCTGAAGGAGGAAGTATAATGAAAAGT
This sequence comes from Zosterops lateralis, assembly GCF_965231275.1. Classification (NCBI taxonomy): domain Eukaryota; kingdom Metazoa; phylum Chordata; class Aves; order Passeriformes; family Zosteropidae; genus Zosterops; species Zosterops lateralis. The sequence goes on along the minus strand of NC_139761.1, from coordinate 31,404,326 downwards.
GGTTTAATTATTTTCAGTGAGACAGCAAAACAGACTGATGACCTTATCAGTATTTGTTTGTTTTCTTGCCTTATTGTATTCTTTGTTAGCCTCAGAAAATACTGGTTATGGTGAAAAAAACCCTCTCTTAATAAGGTAATGTATTATTTTCAACTCTCAAAATATATAGCAAAATCATCCTGTGTGTGCCAGTTGACATTAGCAACAGCTTGTGGGTAATGTTACAGGGTCACTATGGCTGATGCTCTGTGGTAAAATGGCAGGCAGGAGATACAGAGCCTGTGTTGGATACAGAGAGAGTACAGGATGAAAATGTTTCAGTCTGCAGTGACTACTGACTGAAGGATTTGAGTGCAAAAAAGTTCAAGCTGTGATCTGTTTTCTTCCCAGTTTCAAATACAAAGTGCAGTGAAGCCTTTTTTCACTTCTTAGATAAGTGACCTGCCAATGAACTTGAAATAATTTTTTATCTGAATTTCCCTCAATTCCTTTCTTTCAGTCCCTTTGTACTTTATGTACAAACATCATATTGTCATGAAGAGAGTAGAAATGAAAGACTGATGTTAAGTGTTGCATTCTTGTTCTTTTTTTTGTGTGTGGTGATTGTGCATCTGCAGGACACATAGGCTAGCAGCTTCTCGAGTTCTCCTACTGGGAGTGTCCAGGTGCTGACAAAGTAGAATAGATCTGGCTGAGAAAAGAGACCAGATCTCCTACTCCAGAGTGTGTAAAACCACTGTGTTCTCATGGGAAGTGGGAGATGCAACTTGGAATGTATTTGTGCAGAAAAGGGAATCAAATTTTTTTCCACTTTCTGGATTAAAATGCTGCTGTGCAATAGCTGAAGAAACATGGATTGTGTATTTATTTACACATCTCTTCAAGGTGCTTTGTTTTGGCATTTCCCTCTCATTTTCCCTCTCCCCATCTATTCTCAGTTTATTGCAGGACAAGCAGAACTATTTTTGCTGGAGAAAATGTTGTTTCTGTCCAAAATGCACTGCTTTGAGGCCAAGTGCATGCCACACATTGATGATAAATGATTCTGCTTCTGACTTACCTGAGTCAAGACAGTGTGATGTCTCTACACCTTTTATCATTGTGATATATAGGCAGACTCCTCAAACACACTCATCATTCATTCTCAGACTGTAGTATGGGAGTCGGAGAACACACTCTGGGATACTACTGCCTTTACTGTCTTTGAGCTAACCTACTGAATGAGCTTGAAAATAGGGTGTGTGGTGTGTAGCTGCCTTTTGTTTTGGGGCATCATTGATACTTTGACTGAGCTATTTACATAACTTGTGATTTTACTTCATCATTGATATGTTGCAGAAGTAAAAAGCTTTTCAGTATGTAGAAGTTTATAACAGGTATTTTTATTGAGAGAGGATGTCTTACCCATTGACTTACGAAGACTAGTAAAATAGAGATATCCTTTAAAACATCTCTTATTTAAGTGTTGAGATGCATATTTCCCCTCAATAAATTTTGCTTGCTTGATGTTGCGGAACTCCTCATCTGTGTTCTTAACAAGTTATTGTTAAAGTTGTAATACAACTGCTTTTGCAATTTTAGGGGTGCTGGAATAAAACCGCAAGATTAAATACTAAGGATTAAGTAGACTATTGGAGGTTTTCAAGCCCTGGGTAGACAAAGCCCCAGCCTACATGGTCTGATTTCAGTTTTGACCTTCTTTTGAATAGGTAGTTGAACAAGATGACCTCTTGCAATCTCTTTCAGTTTGGATTACTCTGTAATACTGTGACATTAACACATAAGAATTGAAACAGTTTCAGGATATTGTCAGTCTCTAATGCAGCTTAGGAAACTTCTTTTTAGGAACAGCAGATTTGGTAAAAACAATTATCTTTCTCCAGAAGATTTCCTTAACCAATCCAGAATGCTAAGTGTAACTTGGTTTGGAATAAGACATGCAACATTCACATATGTGGATCCATATGTATGCAATATATAAACCTTCTGGTTTTTGCCAAGTACAGCCTATACATAGGAACAATCAGTAATCTTACTGTAGATGTTGTAACCTTTGTGTCAATATACTTAATAAGGTTTTCTTGAAACCTGTTATTTCTGTCAAGACAGAGACTCCTATTTTATGTTTGCACTCATATTTTGAATGATGTTTGTAAGACAAAAAAAATCTTTTAAAGTTACTGACAATTTGAAGGTAGAAGACCTGCCAGGCTTTGTGCGGGTCCATGTGACAGTTTTGTATAAGTTGTTAGATGAGTTTACATAGTTGCCAGTAACTTTCAAAAAGCCATTTCCATTGAATTAAAGAAAAAAATACAGATGATTTTCTATTGGTGGAAATATATTAGCTTGGCAAGTTTAGAAAAATCAAAAGTCTCATTATCTATAGACAGCAGCTGGACAAACTTCCTACAGATTCTTTGTTCGCAGCATGGAACAGCCTTGGGGAAGAGGGGCAAAGGGCTACTTCTGCAGTTAATGCAACTTGTTGATACTCTACCAAATTTTCCAGTTAGTGCAGAATGAGTACTGAATTTATAATGATGCTGTTTTCACAACATACCCTATCAAGTATCCTTCAGTTTGGAGTTTCAATCACTAGAGTGAAATTTTAGCTAGTGGCTTTGTAGTTTGGAAAATCTGTATTTAATGAGCAGCACCCTCAAATATGCACTTTCTGAAATAAATAATTACTTGGCAGGCTTTACGAAGAACAAAGTCTTGCTGACCTACAGTGCATGGTTATTATGTTTAATTTATCTACAAGTCAACAGTTTTCAAACTGAGTCTCTGAAAGCCACAGTGGAAAACTGGAGCAGTGTGTATTAGATTGGTTCATTTTGCCCCTGTAAGGCTCTCATTTGAAGGACCATGCAGCTAATCATGTACTAGCAGGTTGTGGAGGGATTTCTGGGAGGGCAGTGAAGGTGAGCATCAGGATTTATGGGTTCTTTTCTAGGTCTCTGGAAGAGAAGGTGGTCTGCCATTTAAACCAGTAGTTACAAAATAACCAAGCTGTCTGTCTGTGGGGTTTCTCCCCCCCGCCCCTCCCCCCTCAGTGAATCAAAGGGAGAGATTTAGCCCCTAATAGAAGTTCTCATTCCAATTCAATGAGATACAAGATTTATATAAGATATAAAATATGGCTATAGGTTGTGGAAATATTAATAGTGATTTGTGAGAAAGATGCAGTACACCTTGTAGTCCTGGTGCTTGATCATGTTTAAACTTTAAGGAGTGCAAAGAGTATTTTAGGAGGTGGGGTTTTGATCCAGTTGAACAGCAAGTCCTGCTTCCATTTGCCATAGTTCTCAATATAATCTGGTTTTCTTTAATAAACCATACCAGTTCATTATTTAGAAAGTCCATTAAATTTCCTCTACAAAAACCCAGCTGTTTACTTTTTCAATTACTTACAAGAAGAGGGACACATATATAGGGGTTGTAATTAGCAAAATGTGTAAAATAAAACTTTTGAACATTTTTATGCTATATATAACTATCGTGAGGTATTCACCTATCAATCATAGTAATACATAAATGAAACTGTCAGGGGATTCTCCTATAACTTTTTGGATTTAAATGCAAATAAGGTGCATTTTATGAGCACTGTTGCTAAAAAAGGAAATCTTTCTGAGATTGTGTTGTATCTGTAATGGACTAAGATATTTCCTGGTGTAATCCCATTGCTCCTGTTTGGTTACACCACCAATAACTTTGAACCATTAAATTAAAAGGAAGTATGTCTTTCCAAGAGCAATTTAAGCCATCAAAGAGTGTCTCTAACATTGAAGAGCAACACTCCTTAACATTTCCACTTATGTCTGCCCAGAGGAACTACTAAGAAGTCAATATCAGCCAAGCTGCCTTACTAATTTACATGCATATAAGCCTCCTTATACAGACTTCTATTCTATGAAACAATTTAGGCGTAGAGATCAGGAACGGCTTTGTTGCTTAATTATATGTGGTTTTTTGACCTTTTGACTTAGAAGTTCCTTCTGTGAAAATTTGGCTGTAACAGATGCTGCCAAAATTAGGATGAGGAGCAAAAGGTAAATTGTCTCTGCACATACACCTTAGTATTTTAAATATAAATGAAGAAAAAAAGGTACGTGCTCATTCATGATGCATCTGATAGTCTGGATCAAATTCAACCCAGAGAATATTTTCATTTTGTCTTGCTAGCCTTTTACCCTGATGAGAAGAGAAAACGGGATTGAGACATCCAGATAAGCTTGAATGTCTTTGCACTTGACCACGGCTGTACAGTAGTTTCCACAAAGGGAACAGGGTATCAAGACAGAAGTTTCTTAAAGGAATTGGTGTGTGCTGTTGCTTGTTGTGAGAGCAGCAAGTGTAGGGAGTAGACAGTGGTTATGAGAGTCCATGAACAGCCAGGTGTCCCCATATAGCAGTGACTGTTTTTTCTGACCCTGAGTGGATATATATGATGTCTGGGGTATTGTAGGTGAGTAAAATAAAATTCTTTATTTTCCTAATAAAGAATGGAAAAGATTAAGGAAATGTGAATATCTTGTAGATGTAATATTCAAAACAGTAATATGGAGACTAAGTAACAAAGGGGAAAAGTAGAACTTGATCAATATAATTTTGAAGAGTTTCTCAAGATAATTTGGGAAGGAAGTGAAGAAGACAAATAGCTATGCTCTTTCTAAGAGATTAACAAAAAAGCTCAATTTATGTTTGCATACTGTAGAGTGACAGATTGGGAAGAGAATTGGGAGGAATGCTACAAAATAAATAAGAATGGAAATTTAATAATGCATGATACCTACATGATAGGGAACAGCAGTTGGCCCAAAGAATGGTAAGCTGAACATCTGATGTTTCTGTTACTGTAGGATATTCAAAGAACTGACAAAGATGAAGAGTTTTAAATTTTTCCTACAGTGTTACCAGAATTGAACATGAAGAAGGCTATAAGCTCTAGCTCCTGTGGCTTCCTAAGGGTAATAAGTACAGTTTTAGAAAGCCTTAGTGGAAGCCCTGACGTCTAATGCACTTTGAGTTTTATTTTGTTAAAGGGCTGTGAGCTCAACAATTCTTGCTGAGTGCTTGGACATATGTGCTTAACATGCTGGGACTGATTGCACTTACAGTGAAGAGTGGTTGAGTAATTGAAGCGGGATGCAAGGGGTCACTGTTGCACATTCTCCATTGTGTGCTTCAGCCTGGGTTTGATCCAAACCACTCTGGGTTCCAGGGAAGTGCAGAAGGATAACCCCAGGGGAAATTGCTTGTTCAGAACAATGTTTACCTCTATTTAAACACCTTCATTCCTGACCCACATGCATCAATGTATTCTCACCTGTAAGAAAAGTCAAACAAAAAGCCCATTTTCCTGTATTTTCTTAATACCATACTGTCTCCAACCCTGTCTGTAAAATTAGTGTACTAAAGTATTTTTTGATCTGTTACACTGCAAATTGTGGTCATTTGCCCTATGCACTTTGCTTTCCTTTAGAGGAAAAGTGCAGTTACAGGCTCTCATAAACGATAAAATGCACTGCTCTACAGAAAACCACAAATCATGCAAGTTCCTCTGCAGGGGAGCTTGGCCCTTTCACTGTTGCTTGAGTTCTTGATTGTTTAGGTGGGATATTGCGCCCATATTTTTGTTCTTCTGATATGCAAAATAGTTTGAAGGCTTCCTGATTTTGTTCAATTGGGTTTTTGCATGCTTTCTCCATTTTGAAAATTCCAATGAAATGTACAAATGGTGATGCATTACTGTCTGGAACTGAGGCACAGCAGATAAATGCTCTACCTCCTGTGGTATTGTGGTATGTTAGAACACTGAGCAATAACATGTAGATAGTTTAATATGATTTAAAGGGCCAAGTTTTTCTCCTTATGTGAGTAATACTTTTTAAAGGTTATGTCTGAGTTGGCTTCTAGAATTTGTTTCAGCTTGTGTCTTTTGTTATTTGACGATGTGGCAAAAGAATAGTTACTTCATTACACACAGGACAGATGTTTGCTCAGTACTGATTAAGACTCATTTTCAGTAATGTAGGGTGATAATGTAGCGTATGGTGTAGCAGAATAGGCAGCTAAGAGAAAGGTGATTAAGGTGTATGTTTCTGAGTTTCTGAGGTTGTTCATGGTAGCTGTCTCATGTGAGATGGGCAAACTATTTTCTGAAGTTTCACTCAGTTTTTTAATGTATTTGAAAATTTTAACACATCTTAAAATTGATTGAATGTTGACTATTCAGTTGTGATTATTTGCAGTTTTGTATTGTAGCTTGGTGGTGCATCCTGTAAGATTTTCCATTAAATATTTATTGGAAACAGAAGCAGGTTTTTAAAGTTTACTTGTTTTAACAGTAAGCCTCAGGACAGTACTTGGGGAACCAGGTTGCACAGCTGCTGTTAATGGTCCTGAGAATTTATTTCTTGAAGTTAACTATTTCACTTCTAAGAAGTGAAATTTCCTTGAGGTGCACTGTATAGCATAGCTAATAACAGAATGTGAAGAAGATGATTTAAGAGAAAACATTTGTATTCATACTAGTTTACTGGAAGCTTGTTGAACTGTGGAAGTTGTACTCCTGGGGTTTTTATGTTTACAGCTGAAAGGAGTGAATTCTTCAAACAGGTCTATAATCAGTAATTATCTGTAATATCACAGTTGCTTAAGATGATTCTGATTTTTTCTTAAAAATAAAGTACAAAACTGATCTCTGTAGTACTGTTCTTGCTTTGATTTGTGAATTGAATCAGCTCCAAGTTATTTTGGGCACTGAATTTCACTAGATTTGCTGGATTCAAATGAATGCAAATCAGTAATTCCATAGGAGAAGAATAGAAAAGAAATAAGTTTATTTTTGTTTTGATGTAAGTGGATTTGGCCTTTGTTTGTGTGGAAATTATAGCTCTGCCTCATTTTCCAGTAATGTAGTTATCACTTCATCCACTTGCTCACATAACCAACTGTTTACCTTCAACAACCATTTTAGTCTATTTATCTGATGAATACAAACAAAAGAAAATTTAGCTAAAAAATTGTACAGAACTAGTGAGAATGCACAGAATATTTTCCTTTTTGTCATCTGTTTGACACCTGGGGGTGTGTTTGTGTAATTGTGACAGATTTAATCTCTTGCCTGTTGAGTGCTTCTCCCTCCAAGAAGCAAATCTTTCTTTTTGTGAAGCAACAGTCATTTCAGCTAAACCCCATGCTCTGGGGGAGCTGCATATATTGAGAATTCAAGACAGGGAAGAGTTTTCCACAACTGTTGAGTACTTGTGGCAAGTGCCTGTTTCGCTTGTATCTTAAGTTGACTCTGCAATGAATTCTCCTTTTCACCCTAGGACTTTTTAAGAGGTTTAGATTAGTAGGTTGACTGCAAGCAGTGTATTTAATTTTTTCACATCTATTTCCATAAAATAACTTTCATGAAGGAAATGAAATTTGATTTAAGACTTTATAGTTGGTTATAATGGAAATTCTTATATAAATCACCATTTTCAAAATGTTTTTCTATAGAATGTATCTTTTCCTATTCCACTCTACAAACATAATTTTTTTCAGTTATCTGTATCACTGCAACACTTGGACAGAGACACTTGGTTTCAATTCTTAGTTCCGCTCTCTATTCATTGCTCTCAGTTTTAGGAAGAGGGCTATTCCTTATGAACTTTCAGAATAGGAGGGAAAGTAGTGGAACTTGTATCAGTGTCACTGCTTGATCCCTTTTAAGAGCTGAAGCTTTACTTGGTGCTTTTAGTTACGCTCTTGATGAATTACACACAGTTCGCAGATTGTACCACCTAAAATGTATGTGGGTATCCAGATGGATTTGTTTTTCTGGGTTTTATTTCTTTGGTTGGAATTGTTTGTATGAAGGATTGTTTAAAAACAGAACAAAATGCTATTACATTGCAATGGCTTAATTGTCTATTTAAATGTCACAGGTAGAGGAGGATGATGATACTGAATCACGACATGAAGAAGAGCAGGAAGAAGTGAAATGCTATTCAAGAAGAAAGGTATCTTCTAACTGGAGTCGCTATGAGGATACAGAAAAAGAGGGACAGAGTGAAGTTGGGGAATCACAGAGAGGAACAGACTTCAGTGTTTTGCTTAGCTCAGCAGGTAAGCATTTTCAAATCTCTAGAGTTCTTTAGTTTTGCATTTTGAGATGTGACTACTTTTCTGGCTATTGTCCTTGATGATGAAATTCCACCCTAGAATACCATTCCTATCTGCCTTATGAGTCTGCCATTTATGTATTTAAGAGTGTTGAAAGTCTCCATGGGTGCAGCCTCATAGCGCACAGGCTGCACTGAGCTGTGACAAATGGGGAGTAAGAGAGGGCTGCTAGTGCTTTTATAGCCTTCTTGTGAAAAGATGAGTCTGAGCGTGTGCAGCATCCAGTAACCCTGAGTTTATTCTTGCTGGTCTTGGTTATTGGGTTGCTTTTCAGGAAACAAAAAAGATTGCTGGTATGACTAAACACAGCAAACAGTCAGGCAGCTGCTTGCACTTGTTTGTTTCAACAGAGATTTGAGATCAGCACTGTAGAGATGTGTGCATGAATAGCAAGTGTTACTCTCCTTGAAAATAACAACCAGTTGTTTTCCTCTGTTTAGAGGAGATAATAAAGGAGGAGCTGGAGGGACAGTCTGTACTAGATCCTGGGGTTTTTCAGCCGTACATTAATAGTATAGGATTGTTACACTAAAAACAGCTATCTAAAATATTTTAGAAACTCTTGATGTGCCATTGTGTTGGAATATCGTTCAGGAAAAAGCTGCAAACAATGTATTAGGACAGTTTTTGTAGTACGTTGGAAATTCTGCAATCTCTCAAATCTAAATAATTGGATTTTTCAGTCACAGCTTGGTAGGGTAAGTTAAAAGTTAGCTACAGTAAAGAAACAAAGGACAGAGTTTCCTTTCTTTGTGCAAGAATCAATTTCTGAAGTTCTGTTTCACATGAAGATTGCAAAGTTGGGCCTAAGCTATCAGGTTTTGGTCACAGTATCATGAAATGTGTATTCACTTGTCTGAATCTTGTGTTGCATGGCAAGCAATGCTGGAGTCAAGGCACAAGATCACAGTATCAGAAATGTGTATTTGACAGAGTCTGGGGAGTAAAGTAGATGTAGTAATTCAAAACTTTTTAAATCAAGAGACCTGTCCTGAGCTGCCATGTCTCCATGGTTCAGCTTTTTAAGAACTTCAATAACTCTGTAGTTAGCCTTCAGAATGTCTTTAAAATGTTCTGAAGAATAGTACTTTTGAACTGAGGATATAACAAAATGGTATTTAGCTCTGCTAATTTGCATTTTTCATGAGTTATACTTCAACACATTTATTACCTCCCTATTTGTTTTACTCTTTAAATGCTCTTAATGCTTCAAATTATAATATTGGAAGGTAGTATTCATATATTCATCCTATTTATTAATTCTAAATCTTTGATTTAGAGAGTGCCTTTTTTAGGATATGTTGTTACTGTTCTCTGCAGTGAAATAAATTGATCAGAAATTGCAGTGAAATAAAGTACTTTCTTTTGGAGGAAGAAAAAAGGACCTTCCAGACAATAATGCAGATTTCTTGGAGTCACATAAAAAAGCAGTTTGTATCAGCAGTGTTCTTTGTTCTTTAGTTTCTTTGGCTGATGTGTGAAAACTGATCATGCAGTCATATTTATTTGTAGTGGTCTGAGAAGAAGCTTACACATCTGCTTTATTTGATAATTGCTGTTGTTAGTATATTGCCGTTCAGCATTCTGAAGATGCAAAATGAATCCAGTTTAGTTGCAACAAGCAGTTAGGGAGTACAGGAGAGGTAATGGAGTTAAATTTCCAATTTTTCATTAATGCAAAACCTTAAAAATGTCTTTAAATCTTGTGATTTACTATTAATGCTATGTAATTAAGACAGCCAGGTAAGAATTCTTTGGCAAAAGCTCAGATTAAAAACCTGATCTCCTATGTAACGGTTAGGTTCCATAATATTGAATGCAGGGTATTAAGAGAGTGTCATCCTTCAAGATAAAACTTGGCTTATCCCAGAAAATATGCTGTTAATTGAATGAGATAACATAGAAAAAAATCATTTGGGATAATGTGATGAAGACAGAATTAATACTAATAGACAAAGGAAGGAGTTGCTGATGTCCAAGGAATTAAAAGTCCTTGGTACTTATTTAATATCATGTAAAAGTTCATCTATGTGTAATTCTTCACTTAAAATCAACCTAAAAGTAGCAAAATGAGATATTACGTGGCATGGGTGTTGTGTTGATAAATAAGATTAGAGCTTTTAAATCTAATACTAAATTAGATTTTAAATATTACTATTGCTTGAATTAAGAAAGGAACAGTTATCCATTATTCCACTACGTTTTTGTTAGTAGAGGGAGGTGGAAAGTGTAAGTCTGAGGAGGAGAAAGGAGTTTGCAGATACTTGCAGAGAATGTAAAGTCTTTAGGGTATTTTATGTTACATCTTCAGCAGCTTCTGAAGGCAAACATCGAATTTTACGTTTTCGTTTATAGTTCCAACTTTCTCTGCCTCGTGCCAGTCTCTAGTGCAGCACCGATTCTGTCTTTTCAATCTAATATTTAGGCCTGACTAGTCCCAGACTGTCTCTTGACTGCATGTTGTTTCTCTGCTGTCAGCCCTTGCCTGCCTACTAATTCTTCTCACTCTCCCTTCCTTCTGTTGTGTTTTCTTTTTGTCTGTGTTTCTGATTCCTGTTAGTGGGTCTTCTTTTGGTCTTTTGTTGTGAGCCAGCTTACTTCCATATATATTCATTAAAATCCAATTCTTTCAAATTCTGTCAGAAGCAGAATATCTGCCCCTCGTTCTTTCCAGTCCTGGTGATCCCCAAGTCTTAGTTGTTCTGCTTGGCATTGCCCATTTGGTTTAATTCACTACCATGTCTTGTTTTGTTTCTCTTAATTTCTTTCCTTGTCTAGTCAATACCGATTTATTCTTTCAAGCTTCCAGTTCTGGTCTCCATTATAAACTGTTTTTTCCATCTTCTCTCCACATTGTCTGACAGTATACCCTAAATCCTGCTCAAGTTACCCAACAATATAAAGTGACAGACCATTGCTTTCAGCTGTTTTAAGGATCTCACCGTAGGTGAGGCTGCAGAAATATGCAAGGCTACACTTTGTGTTCAATATTCTACCAAAAGCCTGTTAAACATAGACTTCTCCTACAGTAGAAAATCTGACTCCCATTCAAAACTGAAAGTAAGAGGAAACTGAATTCAGTTGCTCTGTGTGTTGAGATGACATGCAGAAGATCACTGAGGAGGTAGATGTGGTGATTGGTTGTTAAGCTTCAGGAGATCTTGTAAAAATTAGGTACATACTCTAATTTATCTAGAAGCTTATAGCTTGGATAAGTCAGGTCAGATTTTTCACCAAATGTGCAGAGCATACCTCTTTCATACAAAATCATTGTGCAGTCTGACTTCAAGTTATTGATTCAGGGCAGGAAAGTGGTTACAGTTTCTCTAGTGCTTTCATGCAGAAAAATGTTCAAGTCATTCTCTGGGTTCCTTTACAAGGTGGTGGTAAAGGGAGGAGGATAAGGAAAAACCACCTGAAGCAGACAATAGACCATGAAAACTTCATACTGAATAGTTTAAAAAGCAGCTGAAAATAGTCTTAAGAACTGCCAGGTGGCTTTGATAGCAGCTAATGTCACTGGCCTGATAGAGCTTCTTTGTTAGGGCTTATTCTATTTCTGCATAAAATATTTCTGCATTCAGCTTGGTTTTAAGTATGTTTCTCTTTTTTTAGCATTTTATAATTGATTTGTTTTTAATTATCTTGAATATAGCAAACTTTTCTGTGTTGTTTTTCGTCTAGCTGATATAAAATACAAGTCCATTGTGAAGCCTTCAGGGAAAGGGTCTTGAATCAATTTACAAAAATGCTGTTGAAGCATAAAGAACAAGAGAACTGGAAGTGATAGGATAACCTTAGTTTATGAGCAGAATCTTGCCATGTTTGAAGAGCTGCCCTCATATTTTGACAGATGAGGGTTAAGTGATCTATGGTAGACATGTTCATCATATTTTTGGATGTGAATAGATTCTTCTAAAATATTTTTTAAAAATGTTATTGAGCTGATCAAAATGTATCCAGGCACTTGATTACTTTTCTTTAAATGTGGTAGGCATTAGCCATACACCAGCCAGAAATCACCAACATACATGCCTTAGTAACAATACTCAGATTGCAAGATGATGATTATCAAGATGAAAAAATATAATTTTGGACACGAATTTTTCCCATTTGGTTTTTTAGTCCATGCCTGAATAATTCTGGTGCATGAAAGGTTAAAATGGAGAAATGCTGTGCAGTTCAAATAAAACTGGGAGAATGGTTTTGATATTGTAAGAAGACATATAATTTATAATAATAATACATATAATTTCTGTAGGTACCTAGCAGCTGAATACAATAAAAATGTATAATAAAAATAAAAAAAAAGTCACTGGAGCATAATAGTAATGAACAATAGGTATAAGAATTATGAAGTAACAGTTACATTCCCTTCCCGAAACACCTGATCTGGTTTTTTTAACCTCTTTCTTTCAGGTCTCTGTTTAATTTTGATGTGTCTATTGTGATATGTTGCTGCATTTTTATCATTTGCATGGTCAGTACCTGCCTGAGAATTAGAAGTACACAAAAGATCTTTGGCCATCTTGGAAAACCTGAACAGATAAACTTGTGGAGCAAGGCTTGCATTAACAGTAGGTTTTGCTCCAACTTTTCTATCTCAAGTAGAGACTTTTCCAAGTTTTGGGGGGAAAAAAAAAGAAAAAAAAAGTTGAGTGAAGAGCAAATCAGTTTTCTTTTTTTAATTGTAAGTCTGCTCAAGCAAAAAGAATGGCAATAGCAGCACATAGTTCAAGTACTATGTGCTTAGTACAAGTACTAAAAAAGAATCCTTTGAGTTTTTAAATTATAGAGAATAGCTGAAAATCAGTTTTCTTTACAGAAATGCCTAATTCATTGGCAATTTGGATTACTGTAGATATCATGGCCCCATTTTTGGGGGCTTGACAACTTGACAAATTTGTACTTGCTTGACAACTCAGCTACTTCTTGACCAGAAATTGGCCAAGAAATTCAGCTGATGCAAAACTTCCATATTCTTGCTGTTCCCCAAGTGACATGAGCTCTGTGTGTAGAACATAACAGTATTAGTTATTTCTTACCACTTATCATCAGCTTTAAGATATAGGTGCCAGGTTACTGATCTTGAAAGGTGATTACTCTGTTGCACTAAGGATTGGTAACAGGTCACTTAAATATTGCTAGTTTATGCACTCCTGACATAAATAGGTATGGGCATGTGCTTTACTTGCATCTTTCTTCATGTTCTCTGTTTTTCTACTATCCTGTTTCCTAAATGTTCTCTGAGTTTCCATGGCATGCTTTCCTATCCTGCTTCTCCTCCTAGCCCCGTTTCAGCACATCACAACTTTCATTTCCTTTTTGATGGTCCTCTGGTAGATAACATTTCCCATCTGTAGAGGCTTTATATCCAAGTGGTCTCATTTCCACTTGCATGTTTTATTTGCAGCAGGGCAGTCTGCAAATTTGGACTTGTTACCCGACCTAAGAGATACTTCTGACTTATGTACCCATAGGTATCTGAAGTCAACAAAAATGTGGTCTCTCCTGTACTCTTTTTCTTCTCCTAAACAAACAGAAAAAACCCCAACTTCCACAATAAAGATTTGCATTGAAGTCACAGGACTTGGCATCAGTGGAAGCTGGTTCTCCATCTGCTCAGTGCTTCTTCCTAAACTGTTCCTAACATTACAGAAATTCATCTTTTTTTTTTTTTCTAATCAGACAAGCCAAGCTGTCATTTTTTTTTTGTCTGAACTAAAAATAAGAAGTGCCAGATTTTAAGTATTAATTACATTTTCTTGATAAATGTGTTTTCCTGTAATAGGTAGTCTGTGCTCATTATATGTGCTTTCATATCTGTGCCTTTTTCCCTCCTAAGTTTTACCTAAAATATAACCAAAATTATGATTGAAGTGTGGAAGTATAATGTGACTCCATGATTTGAATATAAATGTAGGATAACATGTCTTCATTTTAACATTCTGATATCTTAAAACTGCGTGGCTTTAAGTATCAGTAGTAGTACCATATAATTACTGGTAAGTAAATTAAAAAAATATGAAAGGTTTCAGTATTTCAGAGAAATTTGTGTGCTTTATGATTTAGAATTAAATAGAGTAAGATTCACACACTAAATGGGTTAAATTTTGTTCCCATCAAAATCAGTGTGGTAAGCTTTTCCCCATTCTTTTGATTTTTTACATCTTGAGTGCAGTAATTTATTTGTGAAGTTCCAGGTTTCTGGCTTTAAAAGGTTTTCTGACCAATATCCTTCTTTAACACTGGATCCTTAATGTTTTGCTTCTACTCTATATTGGTGGTAATTCTGCTGAATTGTGTTGAAGTATGTTTTGGTTATGGAATCATAAATCAGTAATTTTAAATGTGAAGCAACTTTTCCTGTCTTGCTCTTGTCATGTTCATTACTTGAATTTGCAGGCATGAGAGCTAGATAAGAATGTCTATTCATCTGATTCAGTGTTTCTCTAGTTTAATAATGTCCTTTGTTTTTATAATGCCCGTAAAACTGTTCTGCCTGACTTGGCCTTATCTTGGTCATTTGTGTTTCTGCCACATCATCTCTGACATTTCTGCCACTGAAATCCCCTAACCAAAACTGAATTACTCTGACTCTTATACTCAGATGGTACATTTCTTATTCTAGTATTCATTTTCAAAGTTCAGTGTGTTATTGCCATGACATTCTTGTTCACTTTCTCCTACTTTTACTGCTTTTTATTTGGTTTGTGCCATTTCTTACTTTGAATTTTTTAAAAACTTTTTGATTTTCATAATTGCTGCATATTATTGTTGATTGATTTTTTTTTGTTTCCTTTTTACACTTTTGATTCTGTTGAATTCTGACGACTGTTAAATCACCTGAATTACTCTGTAAACTTTTTAGAGCAGAGACATTCTTTTGCTTATTGCTAAAATACTGGTTCTTTTCCCATAATGACATTAATCTATATCAATTCTATGGTAATACTAAAAGATGTTGATTGATTTGGAGGAGCTTTGTTTGTTTTAATTGTAATATTTTTGTTCCATCTCTCAGAAGCTTACATTAGAGAAAGAAACAAAATAGAAACAGAAATTCTACAAAGTTTTATAAAACTAGAAGTTTTCGTTTATAGTAAAGATGGTAAGACTATCAGATGTAGCAGATTGGTTTAATTCTAGAAACCAGACTGCATTCGCTGTTCTGTTTCTCATAAGTGTGCATTTATTCCTAATATCTGTTAACACCCAAAATAACTGTCATATGAATGTTTCCTTGTTCACTGATGCATGTTCCAAAGAAGTGTTGTGATCAGCCTGCATATGAACCACCATCAGAAGAGAGGGCAAAACCTAGCAATAGTCTCAGAAATTCATTTGCAAGGAATAGTGATGTTTCTAAACATCAGTTTTGGAGGGAAAGAAGGGCTGTGAAGTAGACAGTCCTCTAAAGGATATGGAGTGTCTGTTTGTTCCTTAATCTCATTTACAGCTCCTTCTTTCTTATTCCATCTCTGATCCTGAAATTTCTCCTCAAATCTGGTCTTGATAACTTGGGCTCCTGCTCTTTTAATGCTTTTGGTTTTAGTGTGCTTTAGCCACACCTATAAATTCTGAGGTTGTTTTTTCCTTGATCTCCTCCTATTGCTCAAGAATTCCTACATTCAGCTTCTAGTCTAGGCTTTCTCTTGACCCTTCCCCTGTCTCATATTTTTGTACCTGTCCAAATCACTTGTTGGTTCCACATCTGTTCTATGTTCTCTTGCCTATTGCTCACTCTCACCTCATCAGGGCAACAACGTCTTTGGCATTTCTGGGTGTTGTATAGGTAGATGGCTCTTCTGAGCACTTAAAAGATTTTTTTTTATGAAATAACTTATTTTTTGTCTAGATTTGAGTAATTTTCCCAAAGAATGTCAAAGGCATATTGAGCCTTGCCAAAGCTTGTTTCAAAACAAGAGTTGTATTAACTGTCTCTTCCAGCCTCAAGGCTGGAATCTTTGTATCCCACTGTTGTCCTTTCTTGCAAACCAAGCCCTTGCATGTGTAAAATTGTGAACTAAAAACTCTTTTTAAAAAGAAGTCGTGTTTGAGGGTCAGAATAGAGTGCAAGTGGGGAAGAATTACATTTTCTTTGATTCTGACTAATTTTCAACCTTTACTGGAATGTGAATCAGATGACCTTCCTTTGACAGTACGCACTCATTGTCTGCGTTTATAAAGCGTGGTATTTCTGAATATGCTGCAGATAATTTGGATTGTGAAAGTGATCATACTCTCTTTACTTCTTTTTATACTGTTGACTGGAAACAGCCTGTGATAATATGGGTTTCTTTGGCTGAGTATATGCATGTGCTTCAATATACAGAAAATGAGTCACTGAAAATTGTGTATCAGCCTGCTACAAAATAAGAGGGGGTAAGTTGGAAGGACTAAATCAAGATGGGAATGATTTAAAATCATGATATAATTCTATTGATTTTTGTGTAATAAAAGCTAGGGGCCATAATCGCAGTTATATATAGCAATGACATTTTTAATCCAGACATTTGGTTAACCTTCTGCTGGGAAAATGTTGGCAGAATGGAAGTTTTGGAAAGCTGTTTGTTATAAATGGACATTTCACTGGTAATAGGAGGTAATCTGAGTTAGATTTCTTTGAATAAATAAGCTGCTAGGGGTCTAAGAATAACAGTTCCAGGCAGCAAGTCTATACAATTTGTACTATTCAGGAAAAAATACTCTCTTTGCAGTGTTCACTGTAACCTTTCCAGTGCCCAAGGAAATATACCAAAGTCGTTCTAATGGAAAACAGCACTTTTTCCCTGACTTCCTTATAATGGTTAGTGTTGGTTGGTTTTTTTTTTTTTTTCTTCTAGGTGTGCTTTATGTTTCAAAAGTCATTAGATGATAGAGTTTGATGTGACAGAATTTGAAATTGCTTTATATTTTACTTCTGCCCATGATAATAAATTAAGGTCACCTCCCCTCTTATCAAGAAAAAAGTTTTAAAGACACTTCAGTGCTATTATGGATTTGGCCCATCACCAGATAAGGATCTCATTGCCTGATTTGACTACATGAATGGTGCAAAAGAGTTGGCAGGAACATGAAATGGAACAGCTGGTGAGAGGGGAAAGATCTTGCAGAATCAGTGAAATACTACAATTGCTGTTGATAATAGTAAGGATGGTAACATGCATGTGTATTGGATTAAGTTGGATTAAATCTAGATGCTTACTCCTGATTCTTCTTAATGTACATTTCATTCATCTTAATGTACGTTTGCAGTTAGAATATTGACAATAAGTAAATTTTCTAATGCAAATAAGGGTCTACAGCCTTTCTTGCTTTAAATTTTCTTTTGTGTAACTCTGCATGGTTCTGTCTGCTCCTTCTTTTATGTTTCTTCTGTTACTCATTTCATAATGCCTTATTAAGTGTTCCCTTACTCTTGGTTTTGTATACCCTCTTTCTGTCCCACAGACAACTTTATTTCTCTGAGTTGTATTTTATTATGAAAAAAGGAGGAGGAGGAAGAGAAAGAAGGAGGAGTAGAAATCCCCAGGATGAATAATCTAGCCTCTTGGAGGAAAATTGCCTACAAATATGAGATGACTAAATTAACTTGTAGAAATGTGATCTGAAAGCATCAGATTTCATACCTTTACCTTACAAGCACAGTTTAGTTTGTCAAAGAAAATTGGTTTTTATAAATATCTCTGTGTAAAGTAACTCTTAGATAGAGACAAAGCATTTGAAAGTGTCTAAAGTGTTTGATTTGGTCACGTTATCTTTAAATTTTAAAAAAACCCAACTCAACAACAAAAAACTGCTAATTTGTGTTTAGTGCCTGTGCTTCAGAATCATTTATCTGTATCAGTGCATGCAAGCCTTCTTTTGTCTGTTCATTTATTAATAGAAGAGTCTTTTTATTCTTTAGGAGTTTTATCTTTGCACTTATTTCTTCTTTA
Organism: Zosterops lateralis; assembly: GCF_965231275.1. Classification (NCBI taxonomy): domain Eukaryota; kingdom Metazoa; phylum Chordata; class Aves; order Passeriformes; family Zosteropidae; genus Zosterops; species Zosterops lateralis. The sequence continues at coordinate 31,386,204 of NC_139761.1, read as the reverse complement.
AAGTATTTTAACATACTACCATTTTCTACTGCTGCAGTGACTATACAAACCTGAGGAAGTGAACCATAGGACCCATTTGGGAAGCAAAATTGGGAATATGAATTAAAGATCTGTTTTTACAAACTTGCTCAGTAGGGGAAAAGAATATTTATGGTCTAAATTTTAGCTTGAATAAAAAAAAAAACAACTAGAGAGACTTTTTTTTTTTAAATTAAGAAAGAACTACAGAGAGATGTAATAATTTTACCTCACAATTGTATATGACTTATGGTGGTGACAGAGGCTATAGGCAGTACTGTTTTCTAAGTATCTAGAATAAAATAACATGACTACTATTCCTGAAGTCTGTTGCTGTCCCAGACTGGTTGTAAATTGAAATTACTTCATTCAAAAGGACTATTGAAATAGTTTGTTCTGTTACAGAAATAACTCACTGAGCAAGCTATACTGTAGGATAAAAAGCTGCTGTAATGCATTTTTGAAAATTGAAGCACTGAACAACCATATTGGCAATGTAACCTGATGTGACTAGAATGCATTTAATCATGAAAGGAAAGCACAGTGAATTAATCCAAGGACAATATAACATGGACAAGATATAATTTGGTGACACCTACGATATGAGTCAGGACGAGATGATGTCCAGTAATGGCATTAGAGATAATTTATCTAATTTACATTAAGATAAGTAAAGAGTTCTTGAATAGCCTAATAAGGAGAGTATGTATAAATGTTCAAGACACCTTAGGTGTTTTTCTTGAGTCTGTATCTGAGTTCTGACAGCTGGGCACAGCTAAACTAAGAAATTATTCCATTTCCTCCTCTCCTTGCAAGATTTTTTAAAAACATATGTTATTTAATTGTTAAATGAAATAGTATTTGCCATTATTTGCTTTTAGACGTTAGAGATTAAGTACTAGCAAGAAACATAAAGTATTGTACCTCCATTTTTTAACTTGCAAAATGTGTGAAATAGCAAGCATAGTAAAATAAAATCAGTTTCAGTAAAGTTTGGGACAAATTTGAGGAAGGGAAACCTGCTGTTGTTTCTTTCACTAGCTCAAATTCCTTACTGACTTGAAAGATAGTGGGCAGGGTTCTCTAATGGTACATGAAAGACTAACCCCAGCATAGCCAGTAAAGTTAATAGATAACAAGGCCAAGGAAACCCTTTGTAATTGAGTGAACTTTTCTGAATAACATGAGCAGCCATCAAAGCAAGTTGTGAACTAGTTAGTGTTTGACTTAAAGCACATCTCTTAGTACAGCTACTGTCAAAAGCTCTTTTCAGTCTTGATTTAAACATATCTGCTTTGACTTTGACACGGCTTTTGACATGTGTCCCATAACATCCTCAGAATTGAGCTCAGGAAATTCAGCCTGGTTGAGTAAATGGAGAGGTGAATTGGGAACTGGCAGGATGGCAGAGCTTGGAGGGTTGTGATCAATGCCACAGGGTGTAGTTAGAGGGCTGTAGCTGGCATTGTGTCTCAGGGCTCGGTACTGCATCTTTGCAAACTTACTGATCAATGACCTCCATCCATGGAGGGACAGAGTACCAAACTGTGAGAAGTGACCAATACCCTAGAGTGCTGTGCTGTCATCCAGCATGCTGCCATCCTAGACAGGCTTGAGAGCTGGGCAGAGAGGAACCTAATGAAGTTCAGCAAACGGGAGTGTAGTTCAACAAACATAAGATTCTGCAGCAGGGGAAAAATAACCCCATGCACCAGCATAGACTGAGGGCTGAGCTGCTGGGAAGCAGCTCTGTGGAGAAGGGCCTGGGGGTGCTGGTGGACACCAAACTGTCCCTGAGCCAGCAGTGTGTCCTTGTGGCCAAGAAGGCCAATGGGATCCTGGGCTGCATTAGGAAGAGCATTGGCAGCAGGTCGAGGGAGGGGATCCTGCCCCTCTGCTCATCCCTGGTGAGGCCTGACCTGGAGTGCTGTGTCAGCTCGGGGCTCCTCAGGGCAAGAGAGACAGGGAACTCCTGGAACAAGTCCCATGAAGGGCAGCAAGAGAACCTCTCTTCTGGGGAAAGGCTGAGGGAGATGGGCCTTTTTGATCTGCAGAAGAGATGACTGAGAGGGGACTTCATCAGTGCATACAAATATCTGAAGAGCAGGTGACAAGAGGATGGGGCCAGACTCTTTTCAAGTGGTGTCTAGTGACAAGACAAGGCAATAGGCATAAACTGAAACACAGGAAGTTTCATCTGAATACGAGAAAAAACTATTTCGAGAATGCTGGAACACAGGAACAGTTGCTTAGAGATATTGTGGAGTCTCCCTCTCTGGAGACATTCAAAACATTCCTGGACCAGTTCCCGTGCAACCCATTTTAGATGAAGCTTCTTTAGCAGGGAGGTTGCACTAGGTAATCTCCAGAGATCCTTTCTGACCCCAGCCATTCTGTGTTTCTGTGAATTTCAGTTGTGGAGAATCACCTAAAGCTCTTGGACTGGTCTGATATGTTCTTACCTTCACTTTTAAAAGTGTGTATCTTATTTCTACTTGAATTCCATATAGGCTGAGGATTGCAGAGAATTGCAGAAAAAACCCACAAAAATGACAGATTAAATTCTCTGCAGATGAAGATTAGGTGAAGTACAGTATGTGTGTTTATGTGCATGTAAACAGTCCCTATACATTTAAAGTCAATTGAAATGATTGTTATACCTCAAATCCAAATGATGGTTATTAATGATTTATTAAAAGCAAATGAGCTACAGAAATTGGGAAAAAAATTAGAGAAAAAAACAGAAAATACATCATGGTGTCCCCATAAAAATCAGTGACACAGGCAGCTTTTTGCACTTCGGATCCTAGAAGCTCCACAAGAAAACAGTAGTATTGAAAAAATACAGCAAAGGCCATCAAGACATCCAACGGTATAGAAGAATTTACATATAAGGCATGGCTATGAGTAAACTAAAATAGAGAAGTCTTCAACTAAAAAGACAGATGAGAACCGTATGCCATACTGCCCTCTGTAAAATAATGGAAGAATTAATATGATAAATAAGAGATTATTATTGTCTCTGCTAGTGGAAGAAGTAGGGAGTATTGCATGAAACTATCTGGCAGCAAATTCAAAGCAAAGGTATTTTTTGATGTAACTCATAATTAAATATGGCAATTTGTCACAAGATCTTGTGTAAACTGAAATTTTTTGCAGGTTCAAAAACAACTGGAAAAATACTTTGAGAGTTATCCTATAAATAAGACATTATCTCATTCTCAAAAAATACCTGAACTGCAAATAGCTAGAGGCAGGCACAATAATTCTGAGGAAATATCTCTCTCTGTGTGTGCCCTATTTTCAGTTGTCCCTAGACTTGTGCTCTTGCTTATTGTTGTGTAGAGTTTGGGGCCGTATGGAGCCTCTGATGGATATGGTGTGACCTTTCCCAAGTGATGTGCTTCTTTCTTCCTTGTTTGTAAGCTGTAGAATCATTAAATTAATATTTAAAGTTTGAGATGGTGTCAGTTCAAAACTTTTGGAAGGTATTGAGGTCCTGTAAAGAATTCACTTTTCTGTAATTTTAAGATTTTTTACACACTTGCTGGTTTCACCACTGGTTGATATATAAGTATACAGCAGAGGAATAACAAGTTGAATTCCTAGTAAAGCATCAATACTGCTTATTGAGGCAGACTGTACGAATGGGTATTTTTAATGTCCCATAGTTTCAGGAATATTGAAGAATGCTAGGGATTGTTGTTCTAGAAGTAAAAAAAATCAAATAGAACTATTTAGATAACTGTAGATCCATGAATGATATCAGGTCTAGGGGGAAAAAAAATGGAAAAATCTGATAGAGGATTTGGTTAATTGAGATTTAAAGTGTGGAGGCCTCCCTCGCAGGACCTAAAAGTTGGTCAAGGACCAAGTATCATAAACAAAGAGAGGAATGAGCTGAGCAGATGTATGTCAAGGCTGTTAGGCTGCAGGTTTTGAGTTGCCAGGAACACACAGTTGCATCTGCTGTAAGAGAGCTTCCTTCTATGCAGATGCTGCTTTGCCATTTTAGACCCTTCCCAAAGCAGTTTATATCTGCCATAAATTTATGTAAGCCTTTGTGTTTCTTTTTTAAGTCAGAGTTTGTTCTGATAGAGGCCTGAATGTCTGCCCTGTGCCTGTAGCCATAAACTGGTTTTGTGTGAACTATCTCTGCTTGTTTATTAAAAAAAATCCCAAACAAACAAAAACCAAAACATTAACAACAAAACCCCAAACCAACTCTCTATTTTTGAATATACACAAAAAGATATATTTGAATATATGTAAAAATATATATATTAATATAACCAATATCAGTCAGTTTGGCTTTTCAAAAGATAACTCTTTCCGCCTGGTTGGAAGTACTGCATTATATTACCGTCATGTATTTATAGTGCAAATGGTTTGAAGTGTTTTAGTGCCCTTTTTCTCATTACAGTAATTTTTGGAGGCAGGGGATTATTTAATGAAGGGCTTGAGAGAGATGTAAATGGCCATGGTGAATTTTGTGTTCATTTGTAACTCAAGGTGAAATACTACATTAGTGATAGTGATTTAACTATAGGAGCATAAGTTCTGGATTTTGCTCCTTACTTTCTATTAGCTTATATAAGTTCTTTTAATAAAAGAATGGAAGTGTAAAAGTATCTTATGTTTTACCTGTAACATAGTAGTCTTGATAGACATGAAAGTGAATGTAGAATGCAGAAGATATGTGTACCTCCAAGTCTGTGCTCCTGTTTGTGGATTTTTTTTAGCTGATAACTGCCCAGCATGGGCAGTTGGCATTTTTGGTTTCTGTCTAATTCTCATAATTTTTAACAGACTTATTAAACCATATCTTACCACTTTAGTATTTGTTACTTGCTGAATTAGTTGGGAAGGGGGTCCCATATGTATGAACCATGTGAGCTGTTTTGCTAAGCAAATGCGCTCCCTTTGAGCAATTGCCTGTTGTTATTTTGTGATGTGGTTTATTCATTTCACATATACAAACATCTCAATACAGAGTGGAAATGAAAAGATATCCTTGTCAGATGCTTAGTGATCCTTAAACAACTGATTATGATAAAGATGGAAAAGTAAATATTGACTCACTCCTTTCAGGTGAAAAGATTTTACATAATTACACATTTTGGAAAACACTTTGTGACTCTTGGGCACCTGGTGTGAATCTTGGGGATGGTCCTGTACAGGTCAGGTGTTTGGACTCAGTGATCCTTGTGGCTTCCTTCCAACTCAGCATATTCTGTGATTCTTTGATACTTACTTCTGGTTGCATGGAAGGTTCAGTTTTGAAACTAATATTAAACCATTCATTTAGTTAATACATCTGAATTCTTTGAGGGTAAGTAAAAGAAATAATGCACTTAAAATAAAAATAGCGTTTATCTTGATGACTTGATGTTATTAATGAATACACCTGAAAAAATCCACCCTTTAAAAATACTAAATATTGAAAAAAATATTAGTTTTATACAGTTCTTCTTCCTAAAAGTAAATTTTCTACTTGTTCTTAGCCCTCTCATGTTTTCAACTTAGCTTACAAAGCCTTAACTACAGTTCTCAGTTCAGAAGTTTCTAAAACACAAGACTTTGAGTAAGCCTTTTGAGATCTTCTTTGAATAATCACCTGATTTTTCTTAAATAAGGATGTTGGTTAGCTGGCATGGTTAGAGTTTGGAGTGGTGTTTTTTGGGGGGATGGAGGTTGTTTGTTTTGTTTTTAAAGCCATGATAAGCAGTATGTTTTGCAAAAAAGAAGGCAAAAACCTCAGAAAGTATTCAAGTTAACAAAACTTCTAGTATGAGAACAGTACTTGGAGAAACAAAGATTGAATTCCAATTCTTATTTTTCCTGTTTTTAAATATCCAACTCTGAACCACATCCAGCAGATACAAAGCTGTCTTCTGAAATCAGCTGAGAAGCATTTGCTGCTTGTTGCAGATATTACTGGTTTGTAGTAGGCTTTGATGGTTCAAGTTATGGAAATCATGAACTGGTTCTATTGAAACTCACAGCCGTACTATTTTAGTTAATATTGTACAGAACCTACTTCCTCACGATTTTTTCCTGATGTGTTGGATGTGAGTCAAATTGTCAGTGCATGTTGTATAGGAGCTGTGAGGAGACAGGATCAGGTTGATATGTGAAGTGAGACACAAAAAGAAATGATTGAGAGAGAAAAGGACAGAAACTCAGGAAATATAAAGAGTCCTGGAACCTGTCAACAAGAAAATGGCTGAGTTATGGGTGCATTAGCAAAAATTCCATCAAGTTCTCATTAAATACAGCAAATGGGAAAATAGTTAGAATAATAAAAATATTTTTGCCTGTATTAAGCAGAAGACTTAAGTGTGTTTAGAGAAATGGGTTTTCCCCCCTGCCAATGGCAGTGAAAGGGTGACTAGTAGAACAAGTTTCAGATACATAAGGTATGCCACAGTAATATGCATGAGATATGACCCCTTTCTTACAGAAGTTGTTTCACATATCTTGCCATTATTTTAGGAGCTCCTTATACTACAATGAATCTTGTCTTATGTCAACTTCAGTTGTTTAGTCTCATACTATTCTACCAGTCTTTGGCAAGTAAGTTCAGTTTTCTATACTTGCTAGAATTCTTAAATGTTTTGTGCACAAGTGAAGGGTTCAGAGTGTGTATTTGTGAATGGCAAATTAGTCTGCCTTTAGCAAGGGAGATATTTAGTAAGTTAGCAAAACATGAAAAAAACAGAACAAACTGAAGGTTATATTAAATAAGAATATCATATAATCACATGTGCTAAATAAAGACAAGGGAATTGATACAGAGAGAAGAGATACTTAAAACAATGCTAGATGAAGAAATATTTATCTTAATAAATAGAAAAAATTGTGCAAAAACAATAAAAACTGGCAGCAGCAAAGATGTAGTTTTTCAAAGCTGCTATTGATTACAAAATTGACCAGTGTGATAATATAAATGGTATGTTAAATCATACAAAATTCTTAATGCTTTTTTAATTTCAAGGGTTGTGGGAGGCTTCTGTATTTGAGTAGATGTATCTTTCTCTATGACTTCTAAGTGTAATTTTTGGATTAAAAGGTATGTATAGTGTTTCTTTTTCAAGCCCTTATAGATGGTAGATTCTCATTCTGAAATGTTCTGCATGCTATTTTCATGTAGAATTCATGTCTATGTGACTCACGTGGATGCTGTAAAGGAGTGAAAAAATGAGATGAGCTGCACCTTTTTTTTATAATTTAACAGGGGGACAGATGTCCAGTCTTCTTATTGAGACTGACACGGTACCTTGGGGTACATTAACATGGTGCTGTTTCCTTATTGTGCTGTAGTTTACCTTTCATAAATAACTAATCAACACTTTTAGCTTTATTTAATATTCTTTTATATAAACAGGGATTTATTATTCTGTAATAAAAGATATCCTCTTACATCTGCTGCTGTGGTGCAAAACATTGTTTGCTTTGCCAGATTAAATAGATAAGGAAGTGCAGTAAATGTTTTGTGGTACTATTAGCAGAAGCATGGCTTTTAAAAAAAATCTTTCTTAAACAGCCATGCATGGAAATATGTATTAAAATATATGGAAGGATTTAAATCTTAGGAAATATTTCACTGTGGTATAAGTCAAGAGATCATTTAAGAGTTTTTCTTTCGAATAACCTTAATATCAAAAGAGAGATGTTATTTTTACAGTATAGGAAATCTAGGAACATCTAATATCTGTCATTGAATTTAGTGTTAGTATAGAGAATTTTAAATTAATTGAGTTATTTTTAATGCATTAAAGTATATGTTGCTGTAATAAACAATCAAATCAGTGTATGAAATAAAAACTTACCTAGGAGATACTTGATTGAAGCTTTGTCTGTGCTCTGTCAGAATATACTGAGACTCACTCAGCAGATAGGAAGCTTTTTTCTGTTTGAAATGCATTGTGCACTCTCGTCTTGTGATTTCTTTTCCACAGCATCTTCTTGTTCACTGCTGCTTTGCTCTTGTGGTATTGGTTGTTTCCAGTTTATTTCCAGGTATCTTCAGTATCTGAGTTCTTCCACTTTCAGAGTGTTTGTTAATTCTGCCTTGATCAGGTAACAGAAAGGACCTGTGAACTTTGCATCTTTCCCTCCCCACCAAAAAAAAATTAAAAAGGCAAATGCACTGACCCCAGTTAACTCAAGTATTCAGCACCCATTTAAAAAGCATTTAAATATTTGATATCCAGTAAATTCCATCTGTTTTCTGGTGCTATTCCAATACTGAAAAGTTATTTCCCTACACGTTTTAGTAGCCTCCACATTTTAGCTTTTTGTAGGAAATATACAGGATCAGTAGACATCAGCTTTTAACTTTTAATCCATGCAACATTATTCTGTGAAGGATGATGAAGGTCTGCCTCTCTCAGCTCCTCATGCTTCTGTCAGACACAGATGTGAAATGCTGCTTTAGAGAGAGGGGAAAAAAAATCCTAAAGGGTGTAGTGTTTTGTCATCTCTCAGGACAGTGAGCACGCATGGCATCAATGAGTGGCAGATATGAGCTATTCAAACCAGTCGCTGAACTGACAGGATGACGCTTTCATACATAATAGAACTATTAATTATTTCTTCTGATGGACGGCAGTGTGTACTAGAGGAAAAAAGCAGCAGATGATAATACTAGGTTTGATAGGTTGTCTGTGTTTTAACAGCTTGTCATTAAGAAACAAACCAGGAAAAAAACTGCTGGTTTGGGATATGATCAGGTAAAACAGACCAGAACTGTTTTGACACTGTGGATGTCATTCATAGGGTTAAAAACTCCAGTCAGGTTAAGGTCTAATCAAAGCTAGCTTTTTATAAAAAAGATGTTCTAACGGATCTGCTTTAAAAATCACGGTTTGTGTTTTGCTTTGTATAGCCTTACATTTGAGGAGACTAGCTGTTGTCTTGTAAGTTTTCATTTATAACTTAATTTATAGATTAAACCCACACATTTCTTTTTTTTCCCCCCTGCAAAAGGAAACATTAACGTTTAAGAAAAATGTTTTTTAAAGGAGTCTCTGTATGAAGATTATGTTCAAACACATCACATGCTTTGTGTCTTAGACACTCAGATCCATTTCTAATTAATTTAGAAATTTAAATTGTCTGATTTAATGATGAGGAACTGCTCTCTCGAGGTTAATATGGAAAAAATAATATATTTTGAAGAACTCACTTCAGTATGATAAGCCCTCATAAATATAAAATATGATGGATAAAATCTTCATTTGCAGTATCAATTTTGTTAAGGGCAACATATGATGACTGTGGGGAAAACAATGCCAGGTTTAGAACTTTTCTGTAAAATAGAAGGGTTTTTTTCCTCTTAGAATCTTCTTTATTGAAACTTTTTAAAAATTTTATTGACAAGAAAATGTTTACAATGAATTTTTCTTTTTTTGCCTTCTGTACCTTGAAGGTGAAAAAGAGATAAGATGATGACTACTTTAAAACCAGGGTGAAATATAGCCCCCACAAAAGAGGTGATGGGAGAACTACTACTACTAGTAGTGATGGGTGATGGGCTACTTCTGCTGGTTTGTACTTGTTTACTCTATGAGGAACGTCTGTCATCATTGAAGAGGAAAACTTACCTTCATCTTCCATGTTGTCAAATGATGGAGAGCATCTGGATAAAGCTTCCTCTAGTTTATCCATTCGGAAATCATGAGCACTAATTTGCCCTTATATCACATCAAATAACTTGAAATATTTTTGGTCTCTAGCCTTGCATTCCATCTAGCTCCAGACCAAATCCAAGCCTAGAAGTATAGATGGCTGTAACTTTAAATCTAAGTTGTCAGTTTTGTCTCTTTAGATAACAAGTCGAGTTGCCAAGGATACAATGGGTGCATGATATAAAGTCCATGCTGAAAGTACTGGAATGAGACATACTTTCTGAAATAATATTAACACTTTCTCTCTCATGATTTCTGTCTTCACATATACAATCTATGCCTGGAGTTGGTGCCCAAGCTGAAAGTATCCTAAATTTATTAGCATATTTCATGAAATTGTTGATATGAAAACCTTTCAAGTAATTGGAATCTGACAAGGCACAACCTTTGTATTCTCAGATAATCTTTTGGGAGACAAACACTAGCCTGGTCTACTTCCCCCTTTGCAAATCCCAAAACAGAGGACTCAAATATCTACACTGTGATTTTCCCCTGAAGAATTCCTGAAGCAAAAAATATTTTTGATTTATATATATCTCCCACTTTTTTCCCCTCTTCAGGATAAGGTAAACTGAGCATTAGTAACTGTGTTTTAGTATCAGAAATATTCTGCTGTCTCAATCCTGGAGGTGAGGATAACTCAGATAAAGCAACACATTAAAATTTAGGGGATGACAATAATTCTGACATCTTGATGTACAACTTTAGTCTGGGATAAGACATGATTGGTGTTAAGAATTCAAACACTGAAGACAAAGGTGGTTAAAATTTTCAACCTTGAATACAGCACAAAGAATTGTATTTTTTTCATAGTGTTGTGAAAATATTTTTGTTTGGTCCATCTGCAGCAGGAATAAGTTCTATATAAGCTGCATGACTAAAGTGGATATGTAACATCTGTGGTGGAGGATGTTGCTGGTATGACTGAAGTAGCAGAAGCTGCAGCCACGCACCACTGAGCACTCCAAAGGGGCCTATAGCCCATCTTGTGACTGGATATCTACTGCATGACAGTCAGTGCTGCACTAGGGCACTGCTTCCTTGCAGAGTTGGGTTATCTTGAACTCGTAGGGTGGCCTGATGAGGAATTCCATGTCCATAAATAACATCAATTTACATGAAGTTCTCACACCTCTGAGCCAGCAGTAAGGAATCACAGAGGACTGGCTACATCATTCTAGTTCATTTCATTTGGATTAAAGGTGTGTTGTCTCCTGCATAACTTTGTGACAGCAGAAAGGTTAAATTTGTAGTGAGGTAGAAGTCCCATACTTGGACGGACTTCTGTTTCAGTTCCTACTCTTTTGAGCAGTCTTAGGCACAAAAATCTACTATGTAGCTTTAGTTAACGGTGGGTTGAAACTCTGCACCTGAAAATTTGATCTGGGGTGAATAATGTACTTACCTGCTTTAAGAAGAGTGCTTTTTAAATGTTGCATAAGAAGTGAGCAGAATGCTTTCTTAAAAACATTTTGCATTTTAAGTGTGTGAGCATTTGATTTGAAAGCTCACTGAAATTACATTGCAGTCTCACAGTGATATTTAATATTTACAGTATCAAAGCTAGTAGCTTTCCAAATAGTAATAAGCCATATATTGTCTGTGTTAGTCCACTCACAATTAATAATTATGGTTTTTTCAAGTCCTAAAGGCCAAGTATTACCCCTCCTGTATGAAAGTAATTTGTCAAATATATTGGAAAAAACATTTTTCTAATAAGACTGAGTGATCCGTAAAGCTGTATCTCAATGAATCATTTCTACAAATGCATTATCATTGTCATGCATTATAAAATGCATGATAATCACTAACGTTAGATTGCAAAGGAATTTGAAAAAACCCTAAAAAAAGACATAGTGTTAGAGAACAGTTCTAAGCATTTTCCTTTTTGAGAATTTTATGAAATATTTACCATTTACCTAACAAACAGCTATACACATAGAAATCCTATTTTTACCTTTTTTTCTGAATATTGTCATTCAGCTTTTAGAGAGCTGCAAGATTACCTGTTTCAAGCAAGTTGATAACTAGTAGTTGCTTTTCAGAGAAAAGCGGTGTACTTATCAGAATTTTTAAATTGCTGAAGAACTAATGTTCTGAAGAAAATGTCATTGTTATTTCTGCTTTTGTTGCCTAGAAGTATTTCTTGCCTTTATGAACAAAATACTCTTTTGCCTTCTTTAATCCTTTTTTTTTTTTTGGGTTGAGGGGGCATTTTGTGTATTTTGTGGTCTCATATCAATAATTATTGATTATTGCAGATTGAATAATTCTCTTTTGTCAATGGAATATTTGATTATCCTCCAGCTAAATAAAATTTATCTGCAAAACTGTATTTTTCAGTATTTATTATACAATACGTTGTGTCTGAATATAAAGTCTTCAGAGTTTTAAAATTTTGAAATCAATTGGATAGTTAACACTGAATCATTCTTGACTTAAGAACAAGCCAACCCGAATCTTAAAATTATTTTGAATTTAACAGCATTATCTGCTAGCTGTCAGTGAAAGTAGATACTTAGGCATTTCTTAAAATTGATTCTCTTTTCATTAAATGTTTTCCCTGTAGTCTGGAAAATAGTATAGATCAACAAGCTCAAAAGAGAAATGGAATGAGATCGCTTAGAAGAAAAGGCGTTTTTGTTACCTAGGAAATGAGTGAGTAAAAGTACTTAGCACAACTCTTACCACGTCAGACATCTGAGGACTTTTGTGTTTCCTACATTTTAGTTACGGCGATAAAGCTAAACTTGAGACAAATTGGTTTTAATATGAAATTCTTTGAAAAGACAAACAAATAGTTTGTTTTCTACTGTTCTAATCAAAGTGTTGCTGGTAGATGAATTTGGGTACTCTAATAAAAATGTATACCACTACTCCTAATAATGATAATTTAACATTATTTCTAATGCTGTTGGTTGCTACTAATATTTTGTTGGAAACTTTATTCAGTAAAATTTTACAAGAATGACTCTTGCAATTAAAGTATTAATTTCTTTTTTTGAGAAAGGTAACTAGTGTGCTGACACAGATTCTGATGAATTTGTTTTAGAAATCATACTTTGAGCATTTTTGTGTATTAAAATTTGACTGCCTTGGTATGTTTTTCCCCCATTATTTCAATATTAGTAACAGCCAAAGACTTCTGCTTTTGTTTAATACAGTATTAGGAAGGGTAAGTAATGATTGTTTCACAAATATATGAGCTTCAATTATACTTTTAATCACATTTTAATTAATGGATCAGTATTTGTGAACGTGCTGTCTGTTTGATTCAGCCAAATTACAGTAGGTTGCTGTTACTAAACTATTCAGATTGGTAACAAATTATGGAACTGTTTTGAAGACTGAACAGTTTTGCATAATTGTTTTTTGTTAACTTGTGATATCTGATGAATATGTGCTCACCAGATGCTGGCCAGATATCTTTCAATTGACTACTTTTTAGACTGTTCATGAGCAAAATAGATTATGACCTTGGATTTGTTTTGGATTTTACACTATTTTGGCAGCCCTACCCCTCACCTGTGTTAAAGGCAAGTTTTGCAGTTTTTTGGGGATTAGTGGTTTTGGGGTTTTGGTGGGTTGTTTTTTGGTTTTGTTTTTGTGTTTTGGTTTTTGGTGGTGTTGTTTGTTTGGTTTTTTGTTGTTTGTTTGTTTTGTTTTGTTTGTTTTGGAGGGGTTTGTTTGTTTGTTTGTTTGTTTGATGTGTAGGGTTTTTTGTTTGTTGTTAGGTTTTTTGTAAAGGTAAGGAGCAATAACACAGTGACCACAAATTTTGGGAGTTTGTGGGGGGTTGTGTCAAAGATTTTTAAGTTTTGCTTATGCATATTCTTCCTTTTTCTCTCAATTTGATCTCTCTAGTTGCCATAACAACTTCATAATAGCAGCACATTTACTGCTGTAGTTAAGGTTGTGTCAGCACTTCCATTATAAGCTACTGTTTTCAGGAATTTCTAATTTATTCACAAGCTTAAAAATGGCATACAGTAAGTCTATGTAATTGATTTTAATGTATGGTACCAACTTTTTGAAAGCTGCTGTTGTCTGAGCTCTGATGGCAAGTATAAAATAGCATATTGTTCCAAGTGAGGTTTTTTTTCTTTTCTTTTTTTTTTTACTGGGAAGCAACAAAACATTTTTAGTCTAAAATTAATTTTGACTGTTCCCATCTGCCAGAGGTATGAGAATCAACATGTTCTTTTGCTCTACCACAATGCCCCATCATGCCTGTATCCAGTTAGACCCATCTGTTCCTGTTAGTTAAAAGGTTAGTGTGAACATGGCACTTTTCTGGGAAGCAGGAAAAATATAACCTTTTTAATAACAGAATTTCATATCTCATTAAGAAATAAGTGTTTGACATCTTCAATACTTTTATAATATTTTTATGCTGAATAAAGACCAGCAATGTTAAATAGTGAATGATTTTTGAAAAGCAAGAAGTAGAGGGTGAGTCTGTTTCTAGTACTGAAAAAAGTCAGTTATTCATTGTAATGCAGTTCCTCTTATAGAGTTTTAGCAAGGTATTGTGCATTACTACAATACAAATTTCTGAAATCTGGAAATTGTTTAACCTGGGAAATGAGTCAAAGCAGTTACATAATTTGCTGAAGATGTTCTGTAACTCCTTGAGTGATTCCACTAAGCCTGTGATAAAGGGATTGTTTAAAGACTTTATTTCTCCCAAATAGATTTTGGGGGTTTTATTTAAACACATTTATTTCAGGCAGATTTACAAGGCATGGCACAAAATTGCAACCCTGAATAATTATGAATTATATACTTCTGAGGATTCATGGTATTTTTGTTAGCTTTTTTTTCACCTATCTTATTGCCAAATGTATTGCAAGACATTTGCCCCTAAACCAAAATTATGTAGTTTTGCTGTAGGAGACAGTATAACAGTATGCTATTAAAAAAGCCCAAAGATTCCATATTCTTTTTAATCCCAAATTGTTTTTATTTTACTTTGAATTGGTCTTCACTTACATAAAATTACTTAAATTTGAAGCATGTTCTTTTTTTCTTTAGTTAATCTATGGTTCTACTTCACTGTAATAAAATATATGGCAGCTGTTTCAAGATTTGTATCACCTTGTTTGATGTTTGTAAAACTTCAGCAACAATGTGTAACTTTAAAAGAAAGACTGATTTGAATGGTCGGTAGTAATCACAGCTGTTCATTTCAAAGGCAAATTTCTTTTTTTTTTACTTTTAAAGGAAAATATATCTAATTTAATCATCCTAGTATGAAAGAAAGTATTTGTTTATCTTACTCTGAAGAAAGATTGTAGGTACGTCTCAACTGAGAAATATAAATACTTTTTTAAAAGTTCATTGATGCCTTCAGCACAGACTTCTTGTTTTATCCTAGACAGGTGAAATATTCAGCCTGGATAGCCTGTGTCTGAAGATACCATTGCCCTTTTATTGCTTCACTTCTTAATGTGTTTTCCACTTCCCTGCCAGAATTGGTTTAATTGTTAGCCATTTTCTATAGCATGGCTTTGAAATCATATTCAGAAAATTGCTTTTGAGATCTTTTTCCCAACTGAGTATAAGGCTTAACAGCCAAAACCTTATAAATGTTGCAAGAAAACACACTTAACTGCTCCATAAAGAAATTATTTTGATAGTGCTACATTATTATGATATTTGCAAATGGCATTTCTTTTTCTAGGTTTTACAGAAGTATGCATTTATACTTCTACCGTCTTTTGTTAGTTTTTCCTTTTACTTCCTCCCCATTCCCTGAATTCATGAACCTTTGGTTTTCTGAGGCTTCTTAGACCTGGAGGATTAATTTTAAATTCAAGCATGAAGGGTTAGTTGCTTTCTAGGTTCTGTGTCCTGTTGTGATTTCCATTGTAAAAGATTTTGTCCCTTCTGTGATAAATAAGAATTAATGGAAAATTTTGCATCCTTTGCAGACTTCATAGCTACAAGAAGTAACTCTGTCTCATCTCTGCAACTGTTTTCATAGGAGTAAATATCTGAACAGAATTCTAGCTTGGTGATGTTCTTCAATAATACACTTCAAATGAGAGGAATCATGGAGAGGAGTTGTTTAATATTGCAGGCTTTGGGTAAACTGTAGCCTGTCTACTTTTACTTTGAAATCTGTTAGGCAGGTCTCTGGAGCTGTTGTACTTATCATAGTTAAAAGGGTTTGCTAGAAATTCTTTGAAATTTCTCCCTCTTTATTCATGGCGGTTGGGGTAAAAGATAAGGTTTTATGTCAGTTGCATCTCAGAACAGTGATATAAAACTAACAGTATTAATATAGTCTGGGTTGTTGGGATAAGTTGTTGCAAAAGCTTTTCTTTTTTCCCAGACACATGCTATGTTGATCTTCAATGTGTTAGAGATTAGGTAGGGGAAGTATATATTTATGAAGGGAAGATTTAAATAGAAATACAGATCAGGGTTTGCATTTTTTTAAAGCCCATGCTTTGCAAATTGTATAAGCTAATATCTATAAATGGCTAGGTACAGCTTGTTTTCAGAAAGCAATCAGCAACAGGTTCCCTTTCTTCTTACTTCATGTCGTATATAATTTTGAAAACAGTTCCCTTAAAAAATATTACATAGTTGCAAAATTACCGAAATTGAAAAAGCTTTTGGATATTCACTATTACAAAATTTTGTGTCCTTTCTTTCTAATAGAAAAACATTAATTTTGCTGAAATTCTATTGTTCAGCCTTCAGTTGAGCCAAGGTTCAAATTTTTAGTTTCAGACTTATCTGAAAGGTTATTAATTTCCTGTAGGTTTTTTCCTAAGTTAAATAATGTTGTTTGCAAGCCATTTGTGTACATGTCACCCAGCAGACAGTCATGTGTCTGAAGAACACATGCCCATAATTCAGGTGGTTTCATAATGATGTTATGTGGTTCATTCTATGTCTTGTCTTGTGACAAATGAACTTGATGTTTGTATTCTGCAGAAGGGCAGAGCCATCCCACAAAAGACACAAAACTTGCTAGTTTCCCAGTAAGTGAGGAATGATCTCTGAAATCTTCCAGGTGAGGTACAAAAACAGATCTTGTTCAAAAACCTCAATGATCTTCCTGCTGTACCTCTGCTTTCATACATGTATTATTCAGGAAAAGGAAGTCCTTTCTTCCTGCTTTCAGAATGTATGCAAGTTTTTCTAGAGATTCATTTTATAAGCTTGGCAATTTTAAGGTGAAATCTGTACACAAAAAATATAGTTTGAACTTACCAAATAATTAGGACACAGTTAAGGACTACTGCGGTGGTACAGTTTAAAATCTAGCCCATTAAGTAATGAACTCATAATATTAAAGATTCTGGAATTTTAGTTTGCTCTTCCAAATTCTGTATGTTGCTGTCCAGTCTGTTAAGTAACTTGTTATGGTTTATGCATTTTAATCCTATAATTTTACCAGCTGAAAAACATCTACTGGAGCCTTTGCCAGAACTAAGGATTAATGAAGTAATGAATTCACTTTTGCAGGATTAAAATCTATTTCTGACAATATATAAGGAAGTCTAAAGGAGAAGGGAATCCAAGCTGGATTCAGAAATCTGAACAACAGAAAGAAATCTGTTTGTAAGTGGAGTATCAATGAATGAGGCACCACTGAGAGTGCACACTGGAAGATCAAAAAAAAATCAGGAAAGATGAGAAAGTTACAAATGTCTCTCTGCATCATGAGTACATTATTTTGCTGTTTTATATAGATGTAGGGGTGTTCTTTGTTAAGATGCATTCTTTTGCATTTTAGTCAGCACTTTGCTATTCAACTAAAGAATCCTGGGAGCTGAAGTTTGTCTCTGCCCACTTGTGGAGCAGGGACTGGGATTGTGTCTCAGAAGGAGGATGTTCTGTTTTGTTTTGGTGTTTGGTTGAGGGGGTTTTTTCCTCCTGAGGATTTACTGCTGCAGCATTGGGAACTGGGAAAAAACCTCAGTAGAACAACTTTATAATTATTTGTGACAATTACACTTAACTCTCTTTCATTTTAAAATTATTTTAGAATTTTGAGAAAGACTATATTTTGATACCCCATGTTCCTTTTCCAATTTCAAGGATGCTATATTTGCAGGATAAATTAATCTGAATGTAACGCAATACTTATCTGTTTGCATGCTGAGTGTTAATTATGCTCAGTTACAATTTCTTAAGTTGCATTGTTAAAAATTTGACAAGTAAAGATGTCCTAGGAGAGAATTAGCCTCTTGCTGAGTAGTGCTGGGGTAATGCAGATAGCATCTTCAAACACCTATTTGGGCATGCAGTTCTGGTTTTGTCACTGAAACTACAGGTCAAAAAGTGTACCCTTACACCTTGGTGTCCAGTGCTTCTTTCTACATCTGGAGTAGAAATGTGCAGTAGGAAAGAACCAATAACTTTTAAAAATTATCTAATTATTTAAGTAGTATTTTAATGCAATTATTTTCCATTTCCATTCAGCTGCGAATTATGAAAATATATACTTTATTTTTTCATTATATGCTTTTTTGAGGGACTCAATGTATGAATGCAATTGTCAACTGGATTATAAATATCATGCTTTGTGCCCTATCTCAGCCTTATTTTTAAGGAATCTCTGTCTTTTCTTCAAATCACAGAGACGTCAAGTCTCAGAGGGGAGCACAAGACTCATGCTTCTGTGATTCATCACATGGTCTCCTGCCACACTGCAGGCAACCTGCATAATGGCAGCAAAAGACTCCTATCTCAGTCGGCTTCTGTCAGGCACGTGTCAAGCATACTTGGGTACAAGAGGGAAGATTTGCAGACTAAAGAGGCCTGGCCATCAAGAGCTGGGTGAGAGGCAGTAGGCTGTGCAGGAGCACAGAGGAATCCTCAGGCTCTGCCTTGTATTTGTGGTACCTGCTAGACAGGGACATGTGTCTCACATGAGCAGATACAAATAAATGTCTGCATCATCCGTGAACAGGATTGCCCATTCTCATTGTTGTGTTTAATGCATATAACTTCTACATTTGATTCTAGTATACTTCAATGAACTGCTTTTTGGGAAAGCCTGTCTTGTTGATTGCCACTTTAAAATAGAGGCGAACGTTAAAATTCAATGCTTGCAAAAGAATGCATATGTGCAGTAAATATCTTTTGCGGAGACATGTCCACTTGTGTGATGGGAAGAAACACGAAGTTAAGCTGTGGCTCTGCTCATCCAGAGATCTTGAGGCTTTGCTTCCTGCTGTGTATTTGAATGGAGCAGTGTTCCATGAAATCTATCCTCAGATGGTATAGGCTGTGTATGCGGAGGGAAGTTTTTCTTTTCTTTGTCTTTCTAGGAGATTTGTTTGACCTGCCTCTTGAGGAATAGTGTATCTTCCCAGTCCCCTGTTTTCCACAATTTGAATTCATTTTTTTGGGGTAGCCATCAAGGACTGTTTTTTCCCTTTCTCTTGTAGGGAATGGGGAGGATATTGTCTGAAAAACCGTATTTGTTACATATGTGCAGCAAGCCAATAATCAACTATCAAAATTTTTTACTATTTTTACATTTTAGCAAACTAAGAAATTAGTGTCAATTGGCTAGAAGTTGCATAGTTCTCTTATTAGTATTCTATCTTCTATTGGTTAGCGATTCTCTCATTTCCCGTGCTGATTACTCCGCATGCTCAGGCTTTCTCTTTTTTTTTGAGTTACTGGGTTTCTTGTTCCAGTGGTTGCAATCTCCCCTGCTGGAATTACCTTTTAGGCAGTTGGAGCTGATTTCAGCACAGTTGCTGAGTTGGGTTTATTTGATTTCTTCCTTATCTTGGGAGCTCTGCCAGGTGGTCTATAAATTCTATATTCCTTGTATCTACTTTCAATGGGGATCCTACTTCCCAAGCCTTGTTAACCTCCCTCTAGGTCTGAGATTGCTGAAGCCTGTCCAGCTCTGTACCTTAAGGCAATTCTACCAATAAGAAATTTGTGTTTCTAACTCATGTACATCACTTGGAGCTTGCTTGTTAGCTGCTCTCTGTTTCACGGATTAAATCTCCCTTCTTGTTGATTAGGCTTGAAACCATACAAAGATCAAATGTCAAAGAATATACTTTCTTAAAAAGATTTTTACATAGTCCACATTTTGCAACAGTGTTGCAAGTATAATGTTTAACAGAGAGACATAAAAATAAGAAAATAAATTTTAGAATATAGAAGTTAACTGTTACCTGTGTGCTTTATTTAACTCTGGTCCAGGATATGTGAAAAATCACCTTCTAGAAGCAAATGGGATCTGTGAAATAGCTGTGTGCTTTTCAGTAGCTTTAGGAACAATGAGCAATGAGACCAATTTCATGCACTTTATCAATTAGTGAGATTCTAGAAATATTTGAGACTCTTTTGTGTATTAGTTGGGACAGTTGACAGACAATTCAGTGGGGTGTTTTTGGTTTGTTTTGTTTGTTTTTTTTTTAATATCATTCATCGGGTATATGGATAGATATTCATGCTTCAGAGACTTCCTTTTTCATCATCCACTTTCCTGTTATCTCAGTAAAAACTCCTGCAAAAAATGTCTTAAATGTATTAAAAAATATCTTGAAAATATTACGGCTGACAGCATTTTCTGCCTAGGAGAAAAGAAGTGCTGTTTGTTTAATGAATTAAAGATGACATTTACCTCCAACAGCCAGAGAGATGCTGCTATCTGTAGTAACACCTTGGTTAACAATCTTGGCTTTGAAACTGGTCCAAATATGGATGGGTGAGTGAAAAATGTATCCTCTATTAGAAAACATGATTTCTTTTCATCAGGTGATCTACTTCTGAAAGTAAAAGAGATGATGAATGTTCTGTTGGTATAACAGAAAATAGTTATGTCAGTGTAATAAGGCTCATGATAAAAGTATGCCAAGCATGTTGATTTAGATGTTTTATTCCTTCTGTGTGTGTTCCAAATCACTATAACCTTCTATGCAGATCATGCTGATAGCACAACTTCAAAATTTATTGAGCATTTTGAGGTAATCCACCGGATATACATTCAAAAATGCTAAATTATATCTCAGTTAAAGAGTGAAAACTATATATGCTCATTTGGAAGTCCGTTATTTGATGTTCTGGAAGTAAGCAAGCGCCTTCTTTGGTGAGACCAACGTTCAGAAAAATGACATTGGAGTAATAAACATAGAAGGTTAGTCTCGGGTAATTTTGTATTACATACAGTGACTTTGAAATAATAATTCATGTAAATTTTATAGTTTATATTTTTATAATGGTATAACCTTGTAGTGGAAGTGAGTGCTGCTTCTCTAGTGAATAATGATGAATGATGGTATTTATTGATAGCAATGGATATGATTAGAATGGATGATTTTTTGTAAAAATAATGGAATTTAAAGAAGAAATGTATTGAAAGTTGAAAGTAAATGTAGAATTTAGAATTTATTCCTTGTCTTAACACTGCTGGATTTTTCTATTTCTTAAACAAGTCAAGATTTTAATGAAGCTTTGTTTTATGGCATTCAGTTAGAAAAACTTTAGCAGCATAGTTTCATGTGGCTTGCTGCTGGGAATTCTTTGAATGGGATGTTGCCTGGATAGTGATTTACTAATTTTTTGATCATGTTCTTAAATAGAAGTAGTGATGCTACTAGTGGAATCTACTAAGGAAACCAGATTTTTAAAAACTGGTTCATTTATACTATTTCTTAATAAAAATAAGAAATTAAATTAATAGGAAACTGTAATATTTCTTCTGTAAGTATAAAAGGCATAATTCTTGTCTGGTGTAACTGATTGCATTTTAACAGCAGTAATGCCCATCTGCTTCTCACGATTTCTTGGCAACTTCAGTGCACTAGAAATTATAAATGCTTTCAATGATACTGCAAGTTGTATAATTTTGTTTTACTGAAGCCCTCATTGGAACACACTGTTCTAACAAAGTGTGACTAGATATAATATGTATTTATACCTTCTTTGGTGAGTTTGGCGTGGAATTTTTTCAACATTTATGATTAAATAAAGCTCTTAGAAGCTTTGGCACTCAACACGGAGAAGTGAGCTGTTGTAGAATGCATGTATTAAATTGTAAAATATTATTTCATTGGGATTGTGTCGTTAAATATTGGATGGATTAATTTGTTGTCCAGGGAGACACTTAGGGTAATTATGTTTGTTATCATCTGATGAAAAATCAGATGATGGAAGGTTTTTGCTGTAATTATTCTGATCTTCCTATTTTTGTTTTACTGATCCATAAGTTTCATTTTGGTGGAAAACACATGAAAATGATCTGAGAGAGTTAATACTGGAGAAAAATAGGAAAAGAGAATGGACACTTCAAAGTAAAAAAAAAAAATCCAAAACCAAACTACAGAAAATCTGAATTTGGCCTGGGAAAGAGATTATCCAGCAGTTTATTAACACTGTACATGTGTGCTTAATACTTCTGATAAGGGTCAAAGAATTTAGGTTATTTTGGTGTCAGGAAGGAACAGAGTAAGAGTCTGCTGGGGTAAAAAAAAAAGCAGAGTGAAAGCATGCAAAAGATCTAGCATAAGAGTAATTGAAGATGACATTCTTTTCTAGTTATTTCTACTACTGGTTGTGTTGTAGGTTTTTGAATAAAAATGAGCTAAGGAATTGCCCTGATGCTGAGCAGGGAAGCAAGTTGCTAACAGGTGAGAGCAGGAAAATGAAAGCTTTGATTATCTTCTTTTTTGCATAAATTCACATTAACTAGATCCTCTCTGACTGAATAGCTAACATATTTTTAACAGCATTTGGAAGTGAGTTCTATTAGAGGATTCTGGAAATGTTATCAATTTCAAATTTCTATTAATTGAAGTAATATTGGGGAGGAGACAGCATCCTTCCTCTATTTCACTTTGCCTTAGTCAACTACTTGTCACAAGTCATGGAGGTGAGATACAGCGCGTTCGACCATTCTTATGGTTGTAAAGAAAAATTACTGAATAGGGGGTCTAGCCTTGGTATGTATGACTATCACCATATGTTTGATGTTTAGACACTAGGAAGAATTTCTTTGTGTAATGGGTTGTTAAGCATTGTAACAGACTGCCCAGGGAGGTGAGGTTCAAGAAATGACTGGACGTGGCACTTAGCGCTGTGGTCTAGTTCACAAGGTGGTGATCGGTCAAAAGTTGGACTTAATAATCTTGGCGGTCTTTTCTAACCTAAGGGATTCTGTGATTCTCTGAAGCTGTATTGATGTTATAGGTTCACACAATAATTCAGGTTGTCAGAGTCTTCCAGAAGGTCTCTAGTCCAGCCTCTTGAGCAAAGCAAGGTCAGCTGTGGTCAGATAATATTGTTCAGGGCTTTATCCAGTTGGAATATCAAAGGTTGGCATTGCATAACCTGCTCCACTGCCTGACCCATGGTGAAAAAATGTTTTTCCTTATATCCAGTCTGAACTTCTCATTTCAGTTTATTTCACTTGTTTCTTGTCATTCCCACCATGCACATTGAGTAAGTACCCTGGCTCAATCATAATCTCTCCATAGGCACTAGCAGGCTGCTGTTTGGTCTCCCCCAAAGCCAAATCTTGCACACACTGAGCAAATCTCATTTCCTCAGCCATTCCTCACAGGCAGGTACTCCAGCCCCCAGCCATCCTAGTGGCTCTGCTGAACTTGCTGCCATTTACCAGTGTCTGTTCTGGGGGCCTGCACCAGTTCAGTATTCCAGGTGTGATCTGAGCAGCTCTGAGGAAGCACTGCTGACTCCCAAGCAGCTTGCTGCCTGGCAAGGCCTCTACTGCAGCCTGGATACATGTTTGTGGTGTAGATGAAAAGTGATGTAGCATGTACATTGCAGTTAGATAGGATTTAGATTAAACATGGAAAAAATAGTACTTATGTGAGAACAGCTAGATATTTTGAGTAAACTCACTAAAGACACTGGAGAGTTTCTGTCACTGAAGGTCTTCTACAACATTATAGAAAAACATTTTCTAAGAATGAGCCTGCTTGGGAAGGAAAAAAGTCTAGATGTTAGTGTGAATCTTGTTCAAGTTCTTCTGTGATTTCACAATAGTTTGAACAGGAACAAAAGATCCCAACATTTCCCTTCTAAATATTATTAACTGTTTTACATTGCATGAAATAATTATGTTTATATGCATGAGCATAGCTCTATATACCATAAGCTGTAGAAGTGAAAACAGAGGAAAATATTTGAGCATATGTGTCACCATTTCTGTTCTGTATTCCATTTCAATCTGAATTATTAAAGTTCAGCTCTCAAGCAAGGCTCACTTAGCAATATCCTTTTGTATTGCTCACAGTTAGTGATACTGTTTCTATATTTTCTTTGATTCTTATATTGTTCTCAAAATCGTGTTCTTTTCTTGTGGCATTTAAAGTGTTACTGTATCACTGAAAGTGGAAAGAAGAAATATCTGAGGCAACTGGCAATCCTAGAAATGACCATTTGTATTTCTTCACTGTTTCTCTTCATGGTCTACTTTTTAAAGACTTATTTCAGACTCAAATTGGTTATATTGTCATTTTATTAAATCTTCTTTGAGTTAATAACCTGTAATGCAGAGAGCATGATTTAAATTGTACTCCTGATTGTAATAAAGAGTACAAGTATCACGGTGATCAAATAAAATCAAATTATGTACTGGGCTTCTAGATGACTGTGTGATTACCATATTTTAAAAATTTTATTACAAAGCTATAATTTATCAAAATTTTTATTAGAAATTAGGAGCAATACCTCTTGTCATTTGTGTCCATTTAAGTGATTTACTTTAGATTTAGCACCATTATTTGTATCAAAAATAGAATGTATTCTATGTAAGAATGAAAATTCATGGAGTTCACCTCTGAAAAAGCAGAAATTTACCCTGGAAAGATTTCTTTTCCTCCTCATGGCTCCAACCAAAACTCAAATCAAAAGACTTGTGGCTTTTTGTGTGTATGTGTTCTGGTGCATTTGGCAAGTGTCTTTTAGGTGTAGTGAGGACCAGGGTCACTATTGCTTCCACAGTTTGCTTGAAATACATGCATTAATAGTTGTGTTTCAATAAATGCTATCTAAAAGGGGAATATAAGACTAAAAATGTATTTAATGCTTCATTATTTACTCTACTCCCTTGAGGCTTTAGGATGCTTTTGTTTGAAGAAACTTTTATAGACATTGTTTCTGCTATACTTGTGTTCCCAGTAATGCTTACATATGACTATGTGTGACAACCTTCCTATTTGCCATTTGTATGTTTGAAAGGTACAAATGAATTAACAAAAAATGGAATTTCTCCATTTGGGCATTTAATAAACTTGTGAACTTTTGTCTAAGTCTTAAGAACTTCAAGGTTAAAGGTAAACTCTCTAAGTAGGTGTGTGTATGTGAAAAACTGTCATTGCATGAATAATCATGCAGAACATATATATACACAAAGTATTTGTCTAATGATATATATTTTCTTTTTCCTGAGTGTTCTGCTGATCATACAGAAAAAGTGAATAATTCACGTGAAGTACTAATACAGAATCCTATTAAAATGCAAACCCAAATAAGTAGGAAGTAAGTTCAGGATGCATTCTCTATTTGTGCATCTATTCATGTAGAATTTAGGCAAGTTGCTTATTCTGTTGTGAATGAAGGGAATTAAGGCAGATATTGTCAGGTGAGATTAATCCGATTAAAACCCAGGCAATATCTGTAGTAGAGCAAAATGGAAAACTAAAAAGGAAAAGGTGCAGTGACTGTTTTGTGTAGTCTGATCCTCTGCTCTTTTAACTGGTATCTATAATTGTGTATAAATGAGAGGCTGTTAGGACTGTAAATATGCTTTTCCTTTCTGACATGTTTCCTGCCTGTTGCTTGGTTACCAGTACTTTGCCACACATACGTACAAGGTATTAGCTCATTCTTCTGTCTTCACTTTTTGAGCTTTCATGAGGAGATACATGATCAAAATTCATGATTTTATGTCTCTGCCTCTAGCTGTTAAGGGTTAAATGACTTACCATCCTGGGAGATTTAGAAGTGATTATGCATAATTTACTAATTTCATATGGAAGAATAGGCTGTTCCACTATATATGTATGAGTCTTTCAGGGTAGTTTTGATTTTTTTTCTTTTTTTTTTTTTTTTTCTCCTTTTTTCCCCCTTTTCTTTAGAAAATAAATTTCTTTACTTGCTGCTATGAAACAGCCAAATGACTTGACATAAACTGTCATCATGACCTTTCCCAATGATGGTAACATTTGCCATTTCCCCTCTAACTTATCCACAGTATAATGTTAGTGTCAGGATCACTACAGAATGACAAACAATATATCAAGTATTTCTGTTGTGTCTGTCAGCTTTCTGGTAGCTGGTACCTGGTATCTTTCAATAAAGTGGAATGAAGGGGGTAAAGAATGCAGGTTAATATATGTTATTATATTTGCTTAATTCTCTAATTTTAAAATATCCCCGTGAATAGTCGTGGAAGTAGGAAACTGAACAAAGAGATTGTCATTTAATAGATGAACACAGGTAGTCATATTCCCTCTATCTTGTCTCTTCCCCTCAGAAAAAGAGGATTAATTCTTGATTTTTAGATTTGTAAAATAATGTTTGACCTGAGTCAAACAGGCAGAAGTAGAAACAAAATTTCTTTAATGTCAATTTTCAAGGAGAAAATTCTTTAATGTCAATTGAAGTATGTTAATAGAATGGTTGTAACTTGAGCAGTTCAAAGTTTTTAAATGAGTCTTAAATGCACTGCATTGTATTTTCTTAAAATATTTTTTCTGTACATCTTGACATTGGTAGTAATTTAATAATTTCAATAATGTTAACTGATACTTGTTACAAATGTGCCATTTTACAGTAATTTCTGAAGCAAGTATGTCTTGGGGTATCAGGTGTTGGAAGAGTAATGCCATAGTGGCATTTTCTCAAACATTATTAATGGAAAATGTTTTCAGGTAAGATTACATATTTAACTTTTTAGAGTACAAAAAAAAAAAAAAATACAATGTCAGCATGATGTTAGCACTGAAAACTCTGATGTAGATGAATGTATACATTAAAGTTTAGAATGCTTCTTTGTGAGGTAGCTGCTTTAAGAAAGTTCCTTCTCTTTCTTTCTGGAAGGTTATTTGTATAATATGTGAACTGTGTCTGAATCTGATAACTTCTTTAAGAGCTACCTATCATCTTTCTGTTTTTTGGCATATTACAAGTAACTGCCTTACTAAAGGGAAAAAACATCTTGCACTTGAACTACACAAATATCAATCTTTTCTTTTTTAATGAAATCCAATTATCTCTCTGCTTCAGTAAATCTGATTTAAACTCTGCATTCTTAAGGTGACGCCAGTAGTAAAACTGTGGGCTTCACTGCTTGCCACCCCAATGGGAGAAGAAGCAACAGGGAAGCATCTCCTACCCCAGGAACATGGACTACTTAAAAAATGTTCCTAAAAGTCTATGTAACTTTTAATCTCAAAACTTGAATAATCTTTCATTATTCTTTTTGAATCCTTTTCATTCACAAAGTAGTTTGGTACTAAAAAGTGAAATAGTGTAAACTTTCTACAAAAATTACAACTATTTCCTCTTGTATCACTTTAAGCAGCCATTAGGGAATGAGAGTGTGTCTTCATTAATGGAACTGGAAGCAGATATTGATTTGGAGCTTTATGGCTTTCTATACAAGTATTGACATCTGCTGTTCTTTAATTGCTCTTGTTTATTCAATTACAAACAAAATGATTACTTACTACTAATCCTATATCAATATACTATTATTATAATATTAAATTTTGAGGGGGTTTTGCTTAAGAAAATGATGCAGATTTTCTAAAAGAACAAAGTTAACCCTATTTAATAAAAGCAATAAGATAAAAACCCTTCAGAAATAGTAGCTTGAGATGAAATAAAAGCAATAGGATAAAAAAACCCTCAGAAATAGTAGTTTGAGATGAATTTAGCTTTTATTTAGTTCCTTACTGTGCAGTTCTTAGAGGTCTCAAAATGCTGTCTCCAGTGGTTTTCAACAGTGAAGGGCAGAATGTGGCTTTTAAAAACGCCAAGTCAGCAGAGTGATGAGAGTTGGCCTGAAGGCAGGGGAGAGGCTGATGGGAGCTTAGAGGTATTCCTCTTTCTTCCAGTTCCTCAGTTTAGTTCCAGTATTCTCATTTGTGTTCAGGTAAACACTTGACTGAAATTTTGATCTTAATGAGAGTGGAGAAATAGGAAGTTCATGTTGTAGCTTAATATTAATTTTTAATACTATCTTTATCTTGAGGTTTTTGAATGCATTTGCATGGTGGATCATGTTTATGAGTGACTGTATCCTAACAACACAGATAGAACAAGCCTTGTCTGTGCTAATATGTTATTCTTAAAATGTTTCCTGGTGAATTTGTATTCCCCAAACTTAGTATTTTGTATGTGTCTAACTGAATATCAGTGAAATCTCCTGATAATAGATTTAGTTTTTAAATGCGGATGTGGTCTATATATTAGAGGCTCGTTTTAAAGACTAAGGTAGGGAGATTTAAGCCTAAATAAAGCTCCCTTCTCGAGCCATTAACTTCAATGTTAATGATGGTAATAGCGGAAAGAATCAGTGCTATTTCCTCCATCCCCTCTACAAGCTGAAGAAAAAAAATCCATGTCATTAATTTGTTTATATAATACATTTTTTGAACTAGTTTACTAGATGCAGTAGTACAAATAATCTTTTAAATATCATTATAGATTAAAGGATAGATTCTGCCACCTTCACTCATATTCAGTTATGTCATGTTTTGCAATCATTTTTTTGTTTCTTGTAGGGCCACTGTAAAGGTAAAATTCAGCGAAAGTAGAGCCTGTTTGTTTCCCTTGATTTACTTGTATAGTTTTAAATTCACAGTACTGTTTTCTGCTCTCTCATCTGAGTACTTGTGTATAATTAATGGAGGTGTGAGATTTTCTGAGGTTGCCTTTCAGCTTGTTTCCATTTCTCTGTCTTTTTCCCTGATACTCTGTTTCTTCATTTAGATGTGGAGGAATAGATTATGTATGTCAAAAAGCCTTGGTAGTAAAAGTATCTGAAACAGGTAAAAGAGGGTTATTAGCTAGTCAGGTATGAACTGTAAATTAGTCAAGTAGGGCAATAATAGCACATTTTCTAGCTCTCCTCACCATATCTTAATCATTTTTTGTTTTATAAAAACATCCGTATACTTCACAATAAGATTCATTGGAAGGTAAATTCCTTTTTTGGAAGACTTTATAAACCAGGCATTCAGAAATGTAATATGCTGGATTTCCTACCAATCTCAGCTTGTAACTAGGAAACACAATGTATAAAAACTGAACTAGAAAGTAAATGGGAATTAAGGTGGTGTTTCACTGTGATTTAGATTAAAATTTGGTGAAGGCTGTATAGCCTTCTGTCTTTCATATCTTAATGATTTCAATTTGGAAAGTAATTAGCATGAATCAGGGTAAGACTGGGTAGATTTGACAGTGACAACAAAATCTTTTCATTATTCTCTGACATAATACCCTGGAAACAAACAAAACTTTTCTGACAGTTCTTCATAAAAGTAGGTTTTCCCATGGGCAAGAAAACCACCAAGTTTATTTTCTTTACAGTTTGTTTATATATACACTTCTCTGTTCTGTGTGTTTTTTGATCTCGACAGTTGTCACTCTATCATATTATTGCTTAATACTTACAGATTTGCAACTTGCTCTGCTGGTTACTGCGTTGTTTTTTGGGGGGTTTTTTTTTTTTTTTTTTTTTTTTTTTAATGAGTAAGAGGATGAGTTTTAATTTGCATTCCTTTCATAAACACATTCAAGGGCTTATCTTCACCGGTGAGTTTTGATCACAAAATGTGGACCTTTATATGTTCAAAAGCTTCAGTTGCTGTTACATTAAATTAGAATTTGTTACATAGATCAAAAATTATGGGTAGATAGACAAATGGTATATCTCATAAACCATATTTCATTAAGAATTAGTCTTTTAAATAAATAAATATGTCTCAAAATGCATTTTTAACTGCATCTCAAAATGTTTTTTAAATGCATTTTCTGGTAGGCTTATTGTTGCATTTTTCTTCAATCAGTTATAATTTGATGGTTAACTGTCCTTCTAATTTAGCCATTACATTATTCAGGAAAACAGAAGCACTTAGTTCCTTTTGGTAATGGTTGTCCAGCTCAAGTTCTGATTATTAGTACAAGAAATGTCAAGGCTTTTCAATTCAGATATAGGTACTTGTGGATTTATTTTTTTTTTAATGTTGGTGTATTTATACGTATATTAATGCATGGAGACTTGGTGAGTGTAAGATATATTTCTTTGGGAGGCAAAGGAATGCACCAATGTCAATGCAGAGGAAATGACAGAATTATTCCCGTGGTTGAAACTGAAGAGAGTTACTTCAGGCAGAGCACAGTCTTAATAATTTGTTTTTGAAAATGGAATTAGTAGAACAGAGTATCAAAGGAATCACTCAGACATTCATGTTACTGTAGCAAATGTGAAATGTGCTGTCTAGGATTTATGAAGAGGGGAAAATCTGAAAAGCTGAAATACAAGGTTTACTTAAAAGTGGGCAGCACATTTTCACTCTCCTCTAGTAATAAAACAAGTTTGTAATATCTATGCCTTATCTGAGGAAATGAACTTTACATCCTTGTTTGGCTTTTTTTTGACAAATTTGACCTCAGAGGTGATTGGTCACCTCTACCCTTTCTTTTGTGTGAATTAGAATTTAAAGTTAAAGTAGTGCTGTGTAGCCATTGTGATTGATTCCTTCGAAGAGAGAGACTCAACCTCTCTGGAGGTTTTGTTTTGTAAGTCAGTCAGTGAATACCTGTTCAGTTATTGAAATGATGTCCTTGAAGTCCTGACTGTGGTCAGTGAGGCCAGTGTACCTTTAGACATGAAACACACTAAAACAGGGATACAATACAGAAAGATGACTGTCCTTAGCAAATATTTTATAAAGCTTCTGTTATTTGAAGAGTTAGTAGGCCTTGTAACACAGACCTTGCTAGGGAGGCTTTTTAAGTATTAGGGCAACACTGCTGTGTAACAGCACACACACTTAACAGGACTTTTGAGTTATAAATAGCTTTATCCATGCAGCAACATGGATGCTATTATGCAATTTAACTTAGCTATTAGCTACTAAAACCCGTAGTATTTTAATAAGGAGTAGTTGTACTATGGAAGTGGAATATTTCAGGATAAAGTGTTTTGAGAATATTGTCATTGCTTTAGAATAAATGCTTATGCCAGCCTATATCTATATGCATGCCTACATATAGATAGTTAGAGCTGTTTAATAATTGCCTTTTTCCCTGGGCCTCCTTGGTGCTAAAAATCCAGCATGGTTAACCCACATTAAAACAGATTAATCTCTTATTAAAATGAAAGACTTTTTTTTAATCATTCAGCTTCATGCTATTTAGAAAAATGTTCAATTATTAAAAGGCTGCTGTAATTTAATGGACTAAGAAGACACTGTACTTCACTAAATTATATGAAGTGCCATGGTTTCTCTTGATACAAAAATTATTCATCTTGTATTTCTCAAAGTATCTAAGCTTTCATCTTATTTCTGGATATCAATTTAAATATTAAATTTTACCCATAAGATTTGAAAATAAAAATACTTTTTCTGTAAAGCATTCATAAAAATACTGGTGAGTACTTTCATAAGCCTAAGTCTTGCAACTTCACAAGCAATGATTCTTGTGAAGTATTAGTGCACTGTATTTCCTTATTTATAAAAATTAGGAAACATAAACTGTAGAGATCTCAATAAAGCAAAATGAACAAAAGGCAGGTGTTAGAGATAGTTGGTTATACCTGGGCATGTGTTGTTGCACATGGACATATTCCAAGAGGTCCAGGTGTGAGCCAGTTGCACTCCATAAGCCATGTGAGCAAATAAAATATGTGGATCCCCATGTTGAGTCTAAATGTTGTTATTGCTTTGTTTTAGCAAAGTTGCTATATTTTTGTTTGTATCTTTTTGTCAATGCACTGCTTCACCTCAATTTTTACTATAGATATTGAATCTTGGTTGTTTATTTTAATCTAAGGCTTAAATCAGAGGAAATAAAAATTACTTAAAAAAACCAAATTAAATTATAGTTTGGTCATGAGTTTTATTTATGTGGTTTCAGTTTACAGGATTAACCTGCTTTTTCATTCTGTGGACAGGGTTTCTGTATGATCACACAATGCTTACTGCAGATATGTATAGAAGTTCTCTGAGCTGTCTGGTTTTCATGCTCTGGGTGTATCTTTGCTGGTGTTTTAGTTTGGATAAAGAAATGAAGTATTAAAGAGAACCTCACAGTCATTCCAAATTACTGTGATTTGGTTCATACTATGACCATTTGGTTAATACAGACTTTGTTTTACAAATATTCCTCTATTCACCGAGAGCTTTCACAGTAAACTTTTGCTGAAAACTTAGTTAAGTTGTTTTAAAATGTACTAACATAAAACAACATTTCTTTCCAGTGTGTTTAGTCTAACAGATAGAAAGTATTTGTGAGAAAAGGTGGTGTAGGCATGCTGTTCCTAAAATTGATGTACTTTTTTAGGTTTCAGGATGTACTGATTTCAACAGGTTTGATGTATTTGTTTACATATCTCAGGAAATTCGTACTGTGTTTTAATTTTGTATGTGACATATCTGTAGGTATGCAACTTCTGTTAGTTATTCAGTGGTTCTCTTATACAGAGACAGGAGGTTTAGCTTCATCAGATGCATAATTTTAAAAATAATTTCTGTGCAAGTTCCAGTCATTTTGATATGACTATATTTTGAAGTGAAAAGCTAGGGAATGCTGCAACAATGTTGATTTTTGATAGGAGGGTAATATTAATGTCAGTATATTCTAGGCTATTTCAGAAAAAGAATGAGATAGTTGTTATTAAATTAATGTTTTGGTTGGCCCTTAGGGCTTCTCAAGTTAGCTGTTGGGCAAGAAAGCTGTTAAGAAACAAGTTTAATTGAAAAGGGAAAAACAGTTTTTGCAGAATGGAGAATTAGCAAGCAAAACAAATTACAGACATTAGCTTCATTTCTGTATCATGTGTATATATGCTAAGCAGAAGTTTTATATGCCTTTATCTGAAATTTTCCAAAAAAGCACTTGTGTGCAAACAAATTTCTTCATGGATGAAAAGTAGTTTTTCCTTAAGTTGAAGATTAGCATTAGCGAGACCAAGAGAGAGTTTTGGGTGTTTTGTCTTTCTACAGAACAGATCTCTTTAGTGCTAGACTGACATCACTGCTATATATCTGTGTCCTTTTAAGAACCATGACTGTGCAGTCCCAGTTTGTGAAGAAATTCAATGGTTCTATCCAGGAGGACATTTCTCAAGAGTTTTGTTGGTAAAGACAAGCTACATTTTCATTCTAAAAGGCATGAGTGTCCTTTAAACAAAACATATGTCATCTGCAGAATTCACATCACAACATTTCTGTGACTAGAGCCAGATCAGTTGTTTTGGTTAAAATTACTGGCTTGGATTTTTGTTTTAATTGTATTAATATGTATGGTCACCTATCTGATATTTTTGTTCAGATTACATAAGAAAAATTTGTTATTTATAGTTTGAATGTAGTAAAAATGGTTTGCATAATGCTTTGCTAATGGAAATGGTACATTTTCTTTAAGGTCATTTTGTTGTTAAAGCTTTTTGTAACAGTGCTCTCCTTGCAATGTTTTTTTTTTTTTAAATTCCTTTTTCCTCCCATTCATCTTTGAATATAGATCAACATTTTCAAATTCCAGTCCATGGCTACTCTGACCCAATTTTTTCAGAAAAATATATTCTGAAATATTTATATCTATCTCACTGACGATTCATGAGTTAATGCTTTTCTCTCACACTGAGGAAAAAGTTTTAGAAAAGGAGAAGTGATTGCCAGTAGTTCTGCTGTTGTGTTGTGCTGACCTCATCACATGCAGGAGACATGCAAACTGATTTTTTTATTTGTGCTTTGACGTTACAGCTTCAGCTTTGTAAATATTCTATATGCTTTCTTAGGAAAAAATGCCATCTGAATAATATGCTTATTTTCAAAGGAAATGAGTTTTTTAATATTAGCAATTAATATTCCTTTCAGACATTCATTTTTAAGTAATTGAGCTTGATGCAATTTTGTTTCTTGTTTTAGACATTCAATTGTAGGTCTTCGTGTAAGGGTCTGCTCTTGAATAGAGCTAGTGTTCTGCTTTATCCTAGTTTATCATTTCTCTTCACTGCTTCTGACAGCATTTATGCATTTTTTTCCTCCTGTGCCAGCTCTCATGCTTCTTGGAATCTGCTTGCAAAAATGACAGGAAATTTAATTGACAAACAAAAAGCAATGCTTTTCTGATGTTTTAACAAAGTGAGTCAGCTCAGTAAGGATTCAGCATGAAGGAGGATTTGCAGTTATACATCTAGGCCCTGAGCAAGAGGAGGCGTGAGTGGGAGAGCCCCCAGAGGCAGCCCGAGGGAGAAGGTGGATGGTTACAGAGCTGTGGTGTGGAGGGAGGAGTGGGACACACATCTTTCTGACATGACTGAGAAGTAGGTTCTGTGCCAGAAGCTTGGTGCTTACAAGTACTACCTGTATGGTAGCCACTGCTCTGCTGAACACTGCTATTTACACACTGGGTATTAAGGATGACAGCACAGATTAATATAAAAAGCCTTTTGCCGTAAACTTCATACAGTAAATATTGATTATATGGGAAGTTAACTGGTATTTTTTAGAATAGAAGTGTAGGATCATAGATATAACCACACACTTCCTAAAATGAAGTAGTCTAATTTTTTGCTGGTAGCCAGAAGTAAAAATTGCCTAAATATTTTGTAATGCCTGATTGCTTCCTTCATATTTTGCTAAATATGTTTTTTCCTTTTTATCTGCCTAAGAATGCTATCTAAAGATAATGGAGCTGATGGATAGAGATTGGTCAGAGAGCAAATGTTTGGGAATTTGTTTACTTGTGGAAATGAAACTTCTGGACTGATTAAACAATGTTTTAGTTGAAGTAGATCCTTGTACATTTTTGTGTATTTCCAAATGCAGCTGTCTTGGAGAAATCTTACTAATTTTAAAATAAGATTTTTAAAAAATGTTTTGATATTGTTTCTTAACTACCATTTCTTAAACTTCTCTGTTTTCACTTTCAACTAGTGTGCTTATTTGGCATGTTATTCTTTTAATTGCAGATTTTCTTCTGTGTTTCTGTTTTAGGTATGTTTGGCCATCAGGTACTAGTTGGTTTTTAATCATTAATGAAACTTCCCTTATTTTACTGCAGCTAAGTAGGCGTTTCAAAAGAGACCAAAAAATTATTAGTAACAGTTTTCATTTTTATATTAACTTGAATCAAATATTACAAATATGCCCTTGCAAAAATAGATGGAACAAATTACAGAGTTCTAATAAATAATTAATAGTTTTACTCCTGTCCTTAATTTGTGACTTTTTGCTTTGTCAGTACTTAATAGGTCTTTTGTATTAGTTATATATTAATTTTTGTTTTTAATAGTATCTGCCAATGAGTCTTGTAGGTTAGAGCGGGAAAATGCACAGAAGAAACATTGCCAAGTAGAGTAATGAGCCCTTATTGATGGTAGATTTATGTACAAAGTTTTTTTAAATGAAAAAGCAATGATAACAGCAATTTCTTCAGGCTTGAAAAAATAATTGTATTTACTTTTTGTCTTAGATGATTTTCAATATCTTAAAAGAAATAACTAGAATATTCTGTAAAGTTTTCCATACATAAAAAGGTCTTTATAGCTGCTTAGAAGGTCTGACCTTAGGAACTAAGCTGCAATGGCCCACAGGGAGAAGGAATCAAGTGTCATCAACAAGGTTGGTTGTCATAGTCTTAGACCGTGAAGTTCAGCTTTCTGCTCTCTAAATTAATTTCTCTTTGACTGTCACTTCAGTGACAAAAGTATGTGAACTAAATTCTCTGATCCCTCATCCATTTTTCATGTTCCTCTCCAAGGACATAGTACCCTGAGATCAAAACTCCCATTTTAACAGATACACTAGTTCTCTATGTTATGCCTAGATTTTAAATGAAAATTATAGCTTATACTTAGATGTCATATGCTTCAGCAATAGAAATACATGCTGTTTAAACTTTAGATTTCAATGGATTCTATTTAACAATGAGAAGTATTTTTTTTTCAGTAAAACAAAGTCACTACTATTGCTTTTTTTCAGTAAAACACCAGGCACTAATACTGCATTCACTGACTAATTGAATGAAAAATACATTGAGAGTTTTTACATATCCCACTGTTCTTTCTATTTCTGGGAATGTAAAACATCTAAACATGTAACGCTCTTATTTGGCCTGATAATAGAACAAAGCATTAGCTACTTTTGTTTAAGTCTTAATCATTGATTTTGTTGCACAAAACAGCAGTATTTCTTGCTCTCCTGTAACTACAAAGTGTAAAAGTACCTGTCTAGAAGAGCAATTTTAAAATTTATCAGTATACAATTATCTGATTAACCTTTACTACAGGGATATTCATTATCAGATTTTTGGGGCTGCATTGTTTGTGTTTAAAACCTACAATGAATCCTAAGAAGATCAGCTGACATAGTGTTCCCCAATCAGCACACTTTTGGACTGTAAGTTTGATCTTGACTGTTGCTGCTCTTCATAATCCTTTACTCGTAAGAAAAGTGGCCTCTATTACTCATAGAGGATCATGAAGATCAAAAGAGTAAACAAGCCACAAAAAACACATACTATTTCCAACTGTTCTTTCTCTAATCTCATGAATGTGTCTCATTGAAAAGTTATTCAAAGAGAAAATAAGCCCTTACCATTGCAGCAGGCATGGGATTTGTATCTTCTTATCTCAGGTGAGGAGACTGCTATTTCCTGTATTCAAAGAAAGGAGGTGAATTCAAGTGAGGGAATTGAATTATTTCATCTTCTGTGTCATATTCACATTGGTCACTATTTTATTTCCATTATCAGATTAAAAGCAATAGCAGAGGTACCTACTTCTGTAAGTACCCATCCAGCCAACAAAAAGCTTTTGAGATCCTCACTTGGACTATGTTACAATACATTAAGCAGCTGTACAGGGTGCTACTTTGACCTTTCAGTAGCAGTGAGAACATTTAGCAAAACACTGTAGTGGCCCATGAGTGTTCTGCCAGGCTGCGCATTTGTCCATATATGAAGATGTCTGGCTTATGAAAGACACTTCCTGTGAGCAAATTCAGAGACAGCTGAATGCAGTCATTAGTCTGGTACAAGAATCTCAAAGGTAGCAAAGGAAGCCTGAAAATACTATGTAGCTAACGAGGACTTCCTTTTTTTTTCTTTATGTAGCCTCTTACAAAGACCTTTTGACTATGTCTGCCCTGTAAAATTTATGGGCATGGTTCTGGGCTCACTGAAGCATGAATAAATGCACTGTTAATGGATGCCAGACTGCACTGTGAAATCAAGTTTACAGTTTCCAGGATGAACTTGGCCATCTCTATGGGTATGTGACCTCTTACAGACATGTAGCACCTCATGCAATAGCTTTTTTCATTATTTATTTATAGACATGGAAGAAGAAAAATGAATCTAAAGTCCAGATAAGTGCATTGTAGAGAAACTGCATAGAGGGCTTTTTTTGAGAGAGCAATGCTTTCCAGAATTTTGGAAGATAAACTTAGTATGAAGTCACGTTTTTATGATCAAATCAGGTGATACATGCTTTTCTAACTTGAGCTATTACTGTCAAGTAAACTAAAATTACTTGTAAATTAAAGTTGGCCTAGCAATTTTGTCTTTCCTAGTTATTTGAAACATGTACAATCCGTATGCTTGATTCTCAGGACATACCTGATGACGGAACCTCAAGGAAGCAGTTTGATGTACTATAATCAATAAAATCTTACTCAATCTGAATGAGAAACATTTTATTACACCCATTAAATTCAATTTCTCTAATTGTAGAAAAATCATACAAGATGACACATTCAGATTAAAAGATTTAAATAATAATGTATTCAGGGCCACATTTCTCTTTGTGCTTAGCATTATCAAATACATTGGATTATATACTTTCTCTGTGTAGTCAGTGAACTAGCATGAGAGTACCTGGCATGTATGTATAGTTCACTCCAGCTGACATTCACATTTTCATGTTCATTTACAGTAGTATTGTACAAGAGGATATAACATTTTTCATTATACCAAAGTGATGAGAGTCAAGTCAAGAAACTGGCTCTTTCCTAAAGACATTTCATCCATCTGGTAACCATCTTCTACATCTTTGATGAAAAGATACTTCCCTTTTATCACTGAAGCAAAAATGTCTTTCTTAAACGCACAATTACTGAACTTAGTGTTACTAAATTCAATTGCCAGTGCTAATTGACGTATTGAACTATACTTTAGTTTTCTTCTATACATTCTGTGATAATTAAAAATAGATTTGCCATTTTTATTCAAAAGAAAAAGTTTGGAGCAAATTCCTTGATTATTTGTTTTGGGGTGTTCTAAGCAACCACCACTTCAAACAACCACCACTTCATGGGGATTCCTTCTGCTCAGTGTAGAGACCCTGGGCTCTCTCTAGCTCAGGCCGATGGATGTGGTTGTTGCTTTTCCTGTTCAACCAATAGTGAGGATACATCTGGCTTTACACTAGTCTGGTGATTTCTATCTTATTTTTATCGTCCTGCCTAGAAAGTCTCACTGTGAAATGCAGACATGATAAACACAAAGATTGCTCATGAATTCAGTAGGTGGCATTTTCCAAAGTTTCCTAGTGTGTGTTTTGGCAGTCACAGAAAGAGAGCTTGTTTCTAAGATGATCAATTGCCAAACAGTTTTTTATTCTTCTGAACTTAATAAAATCAAGTGAGGATGATAATTTTTTTCAAAAACATTTTAAACAAGAGTAATTTTCAGTCTGTATTGTCTTCATAATTATAGAATCAGAGAGATGCATGGCTTTTCAGTAGTTAAGGGTGTTTTTTGGTATGTTTGCTTTTCTTTACTACTTTTTTTTAGGTGCAGTACTGATAAATTACTAATCCTTGCTCTGCTATACAGTGCAATAAAAAATATTTCTAAAAGCACAACAATCTATTTATCGCTAAGTACAATAGTATGACAATCCATTGTACCATACTTCCTCCTGATACTTGTCCAGAGTATTTCCACACAACCTTTGAGGGCATAGGAAGAGTTAAGTTTTGGTTTCAAATGTGTCTAGAAATTTGTGACCTTTCCAAATTCTGTTTTTTTCTCTTATCCCTCCAATGGTTGCTAATTCTTAGTTCTGAGTCATCCATCAAAACCAATCTTGCAGTATGTCTAGTTTCTTCAGTGACTCATGGATTCGATGTAAGGTGAGGAAGCTGCAGCCAGCAGGTTAGAGCCTCTCACCTCTCAAAACCAAAGATGAATAAAATGCAAGTGAGCTTTGACAATTCAAGTATATTTTTAAGTGGATTTTCAGATAACCCTTGATACCCCCTATATAAGTAATATAAAATTTAATTACTGGAGTAGTTAAACTGACCTGAATGGACTTTATTTTTTGTTACTTGGAGATCTTGAGTTGATTTTTTTTCCCAGTGTGGTGTGGAATCCAGTGGTGACACAATCACAATCTCATGTTGCTTTCATCACCTTTTTCAGGGTCTCAGAGAGGTAGTCCATAGAAAATCATGAATACCAAGTCCTCTGAGTAAAGAAATTAGGAATGGATAAAACTGTGGTTAGTTGAATTGAAACTCAGCCTTGAAATTTTAGTTTTGTCTTCTTAAACTTAAGTCTCACTTTTTATGTATATAGTTTGATTGATGCATTATTCTAGTCTTCAAATTGTCACTTTTTGTTAATGGATTGAACTTCTGCTCTATTCTGAATACTTTCTAGTCAGTGTGACAAAATACTCTCCTCTGAGCAGGCTCAGATACCTTACTGCAGTTTCCTGTTGTATTCTCAAACTGAAGTACCTGTAGAAGTTTGTATAGGAAATATTAATTTCTGTGAATCAAAGTCACTTCTGTGTCTTTGAAAACACACACAAAAATGTGTTGTGGAAGGTAAATAGACAGGGAAGTGGTTCTCCTATAAATCTCTTCATGGTATTACTGGGCAGTTATTTTGTACCTCTGAATAATTTGAATCCTGTTCCTTAAAAATTGAGAAGTACTCAATGGGAATGCAATACTCCAGAAGACTTTGTGGTTTGAAGTTAATTTGAAGATATGGTGATCAATTTCTTTATTCATTCCTGAAAGAATTAAAAGTCTAGTTTTTCCATTTAAACTCAATTTTGAAAAATTTAGAACCATTAGTAGAACACCTGTATTTTGTATTTGCACTTAGCAAAGTCAAGATGCGTGATGTAAAAAAGGCAAGCAAATATTAGTTCTTCCCTTTGAGAGCTGTTTTAAAGTTGAGCTCCATTGGTTGATATTTTAGAATTTGAGTGGTTAATTAACTTTTATCTTTTCTTCTGCAGTAGCCAAAATCTTTAGGTGATTTTGAAATGATAACTGAAGTAACAGGCTTCAGCAGGAAAACACGCGGTTTTGGGGGTAGCAGGACTGGCAATAAGTACTGGTATTAGATCTTAGCACTTGCATGATCTTAGATCTTAAGGTGCTTTAGAAAGAACTGTTTAAGCCTGTAAACAGGCTGTATTTGACAAGTATGAGAACTGGCACTGTAGTACCTACCATATATTGTTTTCTTGGTTACAATGGAGAGAGGCATTTCTCTTGCATCCTGTCCCAATACATTCCTTCACAGTTAAGAAGATTGTTCTCATTTTTGGGCTGACCTTCAGAAGTGCTAACTGAAGCCTGTGGACTATAAAGAGAGTTGAAGGCTGTAGGTATTAGGCTACCAGTAGAGAGGCCTAAGTGAACTTGTTGTCATCCTAAAAATTTGATTGATTCTGATTCTTTTCTAGGCTCCGAAGCTTGAAAACAAAATGAACAAAGGTATTTTACAAATGTTAATTTTAAAACTGCTGACCAAAAGCAGAAGAGATGTTAAAATCCTGAATGTATGCTTAGAGAAAATGTGATTTATTTTTTCATCTGTGGGTAAGCACATGGAAAGGAGCAGTATCTTGGTGGATGCTTTTTCTTATTCTATGAAGACTGTAATTTTTCCTTTTTGCGTATATACCATTAAATATCTTTTACCTTTTCTAAGAAGATTTCATTGTCTGCTAATCCCTAGTCTCAAAT
Source organism: Zosterops lateralis (assembly GCF_965231275.1). NCBI lineage: Eukaryota > Metazoa > Chordata > Aves > Passeriformes > Zosteropidae > Zosterops > Zosterops lateralis. The sequence goes on along the minus strand of NC_139761.1, from coordinate 31,345,304 downwards.
TGCTAACTGAGCAAAATTAATGCACCCAATAAGGCAAGGCTGATTCGAAACATTTAAAAAGAGGGGAAGGGTGTTGGGAAGCGAAAAAAGAAAGAAAACGAAAAAGGGAAGCATTTTGAAACTCCTGTAAACAAAAGAAAAATGTTGTAACCTTTTGTTTTGAAATACATTTTCTGAATTAAATCAAACCCTGAGAATAATGTGTGATAAATGTCATGCATATTTCTGTGCACAGTGAAATAGCAATGCTATTTGAAAAGGCAGAGCAGAGAATAAAGAGTACTTTCTGCATGATTCACAGATCAATTCCTGCTAAAATAAAAAATTCATTGATTAGCACCTGCTTATTATGTTTAAAGTACACTAGAGGGACTTAAAATACCACAGTCATCACCAGAAATCTGGAAGAATAGATTTAAACAAGGTTAAAAGATAAAGAAACCCAATAAACACGGCTAGAACAGAACAGTGGTGGACGAATGAATAGACAGGGGAAGCATTAGCATGACATTAAAATAAATCATGATGTAATGTCCTTGGGGGCCAAAGTTGTGCAAGCTATTTTTTTTTTAACTCTATAGAACTAGATCATAGAAAAAACACTACAAATAAAACCAGAAAGCAAATATGTCTAGTGAAAAGCTGGGATGCAGATGATTTTTCAATTTAGTCAACATTACTGTCAACGTACATCGCTGTCTTCAATATCTTAAAACTTGAATTTTATTATTGATAAATAATAATAAATAATTGATATTTATTTTTGATATTGCTATGATGGTATTTAATAGTATGTCAATAGTGTGATGGAAAATATAATGTTCAAATTAATATTTCAAAACCAACATTAAAATACGCATTTAAATTTTCTGCTCTTTGAATATGGAAGATCATTAAATAAAAATGAGTACTTTTGCATTTTTCAGACCAGCAAAACACTGTGTGTCAGTGATAAATACATAGCCCAGATGGTATTTGTCATCCAGAAAACTGTAATTCTTCATTCTGCACCAACAATTCTTGTTTCTTAATTTGTGGGAGAGCTGAAGGTCTTGTCACTTCCATACAAGGAGAACTTGCATAAGAAGGCTACAGAACTTGCATAAGAAGGATATTTGTTGCTAAGGGGCATTGTAAGCTATAGAATGTAGAATGTTCAAGACATAGGCGCAAGAGCAGAGGTTAGCATTAGGAGTACTGGTGTTTTCAGTTGAGCTAACCCGATCTTTATTTACTTACGATAAATTTGTTAGAAAATCCCTCAAGGTACCTAATACAAAAAATAAGCAGAAGCTTGTATGTCGCTACAATTTCCTTGGCATAACATGGCACAAAGAATTGTAGATAGTAAGTAATTATTTTTTTCTTTTTACTTTGCAAAAGAGCTCCTAATTTCTTTTACAGGTTTTGAAACTTTGCATTGACCATTGCTTTGTAGCAATGGCTCCACTCTAGGGAACCATAACTTTTTGAAGAGCATGCTTTTGTAAAATTGGACTAAGAATGTAGTGGCTTTAGCCACTTCACCTTTGATAAGGCAAATTCAGTAGGCCGTTTGCTTATTTTTCACCACAAGTGAATATTTACCAATCCGCTGTTAATTTTAATTGGATGTTTGGAATTCTCTGGTAAGTCGATCTGCTACTATCTTCGGAGGGGTATGAGTAACTTGCACATACAAAGAAATGTTTCCAGGCTCTTGCATGCTTATAGAAGTGGAGCTTTGTGAGATTTATCATTTACTAATTGTAATCCTTGTAATTTTATTAACATTTCAGAAGAAAATCCTCATGTCTTGTCTTATGAAGCTACTTTTCTTGTTTCATTAAAAAAAAATCTTGCAAGCTCATGTTAGTACTATGACTTCTCATATCTTGCAGATCTCCTCATAAATGCAAGAAATCCAAGCCTCATACTCACTGTCTCATACTGCTTGAATATTTTTAGGCCTGCACATTTGTGTATAATTTATGAATACTTTTGAAAGATAGTCCCATAGACAGAGCATAATGTACCACCTACATGAATAGTGAATTGTGCTTTAGGGAAGGATAGTACTAATTTGGGTGTGATATTAAAAATAGGCAGAACAGTATCATAAAGAATATTTATTAATTGTACAATTATATTCTTTGCTGTAAATGTTCTGACAAAGAATAAGGAATCAAACTGTTGCACTAAGAAAAATCTAGAATTTTTTTCTGTTGTGAAATTCTAATAATGTGAGAGGTGTCAAATAGCATGTGTACTTACCACTCAAAATTAAGACTGGCTTTAAATGCTTAAAATGGAAGTTTGAAAGTTCAACTGTCAAATCTATTGTAAACTCCTATGATTTGTCTGCTATAAAATTGGAGGGAAGAAGGATGGAGTAAAAGAAGTTTTCCAGTGTTTGTGTGGCATGTAAGGTGTGCAAATAATTTTTTTTCTCTAATTGTGTCAATTAGTGGTTATTATTCCAATTTAAAACTAGCAAGGTGGTTAAAATAAAGTATTTATCAAGTTTGTTCACTTTTTTGCTTTAAGATTACTGTCGTGGGAGTTTGGGAATTCTTTTTCTAAAAATAGATTTTTTGTGGGTGGAGGTACAATGTGGAATAAAGGGGACTTATTTTATATATTCCTGCATTTTCTGGACAAGTAAGCTGTGTAATGAATTTCAAAGTTTTCAGACCAAATATTCTGACAGGCTGCTTACAGAAAACAGTAGTAATCCTAGTGTAAATTTATGCAATGCAACTCAGCTACCTAAGAGCCGTTTCTATCTAACTGTATGACAGTTAGATATGAAGTTCTCTTAGATGGCAAAATGCAAAAAGAAATCTGGTCCAGTGATGTTCTCACCTCCTGGATATGGTATATGTTTGTACGCATGGTTTACACAGGGGAGATAATGAACAATAATGCTAATAAAAAATAATTGAGAGGAACTATTTCTTAAATAGGACAAGGAAAAGAACCTAGGCCAGCAAGTGCCATTCTCCAACTCAGCAAAAGCTATTAGCATGCAGTTCCTGTTGTTCTTTCTTGTAGCTAGTATGACATGAGGTATCTAAACAACAGTAGTAGTTTATTGTGGTTTTGAAAAATATTTTACTTAAGCTTTGGATTTGGAAACACTGTAAAAATTGGCCTTCATGTGTACTTTAGAAAAAAATTAGAACCTCCCTAATGAATGGCAGACGTTTTGTTATCCATTATGGGTTATATTTTTAGCTACTCGAAATATCAAACCTTAGCAGGATAGGATGATGAATTATTTGGAAGCTATACAGCCTAAAGTATCAATGAAAGGTTCAGTTTCAGCTTTAACCTCACTTCAGTATAAAACTAAACTGTTCATCTAAACTGTCATTTTGCTTTTAAAGTGATTGTGTGAGCTTAGAGGTGCTGTCTGCCCCAAGGTCTCAAGGCAGTAATTTTGCTTACTAGAATGCACAGGAGTGCATCCCTCTCCTCTTCCTCATCCTTCGGTGCCTGTTCTCTATGGCTGCCACACAGTGGTTCCTGTAAATAGGCAGGGCAAACCAGGGATCTTTTGGGATGGATGTTTTTCATTCTGATTGAATGTTGTTCCTCTTGGATTCTTTTATTTTCATGATGTCTCTCCTTGTAAGCCAGAATATAACAGCACCTTGTGCCAGCAGATACAAATGGATTCCTCTTTTGAGTTCTGCAGTTTGATGTTATGCAAATCTTTCTGGAACCTTGGGTGGGAACCTTGCCATTTCTTCTTTTCTTCCAGTGTTGAATTTCAGCTTTGCTGGACTGACATTAGGTGCTTATGTGGTGGTGTAGAAAACAGGGTCTTCCCAAAGGGCCAAATCATTAGTTCCCTTAAACCGTCAATCTGTGTGGATCACAAACTCTTCTGTTAAGCTACTTTTCCCTCTGTTGGATCCAGGCTTATCAAAATATGTGAGTTCTCTCTCTTTTACCCAAAGGAGTTTCTGTCCCTACCCCTAGGAAGAATCACAGTAATTAAGTTTCATTTTTATTATTAAGTTATGCAGCAGTCTTTTCCTTTTTTTTCCCCAGCCTACTTGAATGATACTGCTCAAAACACAGTATGCTCAGTGGATTTATATACTTTGTCTAATATTGCAAGCTGGCTGCAGTGACATTTGAAAATCACTAAGTATGTTATAAATTAGTGGCCTGAAAAAAATGACACTAGAAAATGTCATAAAGCATCAGGAAAAATGTAAATATTTAAGGCGACTGTCTTAAACGTAATGAAAAGTTTAAGCTTACCTATGGGGAAATCAGTAACTTTAACCTTAAATATAATTTTATTGTTTATTCAGTAAAAAAGTAAATACTGGAGGAGATGGAATTGGTGCTTATGAATAACCAGGCTACTGTAGTTGAGAGAAATTTTGAATATGCTTTTTAGTTCAATGCATTTTAGTTTAATATTTTACATTTTTGCAGCATTCCAAAAGCTATAGTAATGAAGTAATTAATAAAAAAATTACGTATGAAAAATAGTGATAAATTTAAGAAAATATAGAATAAGGTAGAAAAAAAAGTGCATTGACTTGAACACTTAGCTACAGACTAAAAATAAATTTGTAGGTTGCCTACTTTTCCTCCTTTTTTTTTTTTGGCAGAAAGATAACCAATTAAGAGAAGGGTAGAGCTCTAAAGGTAAAAAACCCCTAGCTATTTGCTTTAGCTTAGGCTTGGTTCTACTGAAGCAGACTCAAGGTCCATCTGGAGACACCTGAGCTAAAGTACCTGAATGTACTATATTATAAGCTACTTTCCCACATACTTTCTTGACCTGCAGTAGTTTGTCTGAGGGACTTGCTGAGCCAGATGTGTAATCTTTGTGTTGAAAAATAGTTATCCTATACCCCTCCTTGCATGTTGTGCTGTCTGCACCATCTGGTGGCATGGAATCCCACAATCCAGCTTCAAGTTATAAAGATTTGCCACATTTTATTTGTTTTGAGTCTGTTACCTGCTGTGTTCATTTGCTGCCTCTAGGTGAGAAGTGACAACAAGCAGTTAGTCCCCATCTGCCCTTTTTATGGATTTCCTGGTTTTAGATCTCTTTCATGTTCCCTTGGTTCCCCTCCTTTGGCTTAAGGCACTAAATTTCCTCTGATCCAGAATCTGTTCTATGCCCTTTCTAATGTTGTTACATATTTTGCGACTGGGCTTGGGAAACGAAGACTCTGCACAGTATTCGAGGTAATACGGGATAGTGATGTAATGATGTTCTATGTGCTGTTCACCCCTGCCTTATTAGAATTCCCCAGAGATTGCTGCTTTGCACACTGTGTAGCAGTGGTTTAGATTTGGAATGGTGTTGGTTAGCTCTAAACTTTCTTTGAGAATTGCTGCATTTTGCATTTTCAGTATTGAGCTCCATTTGCCATTTTAAAATCTATTTTCTCCATGTTACGGAGTTCTTAAGTTATTCTTCACAGCCTACCTTCATCTGCACTAACACATGGTATCATCAGCAAATTTTGTTACTTCATTTTCTCTTCTTCTCTTCTGTTTTAATTGAGGGAAGATAACCAAACACCTAGAACCCCAGAAAATTGTGCAAGTTGTTTCTTTTAATGTGAAAATTGACAATTTACTCTTTTTTCTTCCTACTTTAAGGTAATTATTTATTCATACAAAGCCTCCTCTTCTTTTTGCTGCTCTGAAGTCTTGGGTGGGAAAGGGAGTGGGATGTCAGTGAGAGCTTTTGGAAGTGCATGTAAATTACATGAACTAGATCCTGCTTATGTGCATGATATTTTGCTTCTTTCACAAAGTTGTCTTAGATCATGTAGCAGAACTTCACATGCCATGTTGACTCTTCCCCATAATACTGTATTTATCTGCATAGCCATTAAATTTCTGATAGTTTCTACTTTGTCTATCAAACATTGAGCAGGTATTGCATTGTCTTCCCCAGTTTCCCTTTCACTGTTCCCAGTATCCTTGAGTTGTCATTCAGCTTTTTAAAGCTTTTAAAGGCATAAAGGCATTCCTGTTCCTTCTGTCTTATTTCTTATTCACCTGCAATTAATAAAGAATGAAATGTACTACTGTTTGTTTTTCTGAACCTCTTTCAGTATAATTTTATTTATTTGGTTTTCCTGACTTTTGTTATCCTATCCTCTGCTTTAGTTTTTAGTAAGATTTTTTTTTTCTTTTTTTTTCTTTTTTTTTTTTTTTTTTTTTTCTTTTTGAACCATTGTGTATTTTGGCGTTTGTTGCCTTCACCCTACTTCTCATTTGAAAAAAATTGGTATCTGTCTTTGATTTCAACAGGCTGCAGTTCCTTTATGTGTTACATTAGTTCTGTTCTTCCTGAACAGGTACTCTTTGTTCCAGAATCAGCACTGGTTCCCAAAGATCCTTCCTTCTCACTCCTTTCTCTGTGACGTATTTTAAATTTTGCAGAACTCATATGGCCTTGGTCAGATAATCTGGCTGTTTGGTCAGATGTTTTTATTTTGAAATGTGACTAGTAGTGCTGCATAGTTGTTCCAGGGAAATAATTTAGAATATTGTTCTTTTTGAACTGGGTTACAAATATCCTTTATAGTTTGCAGTACAGGCAAATACCAAAATAACCTTGCTCTCAGTATCCTATGGATATAAGCTGAAAGAGTTGGGGCATTTGAGCCTGAGGAAGAGAACACTCTGGGGAAACCTTACAGCACTTTTCTGTACCCAAAGAGGGCTAAAAGAGAGATTATGAATAAAAAGTGAGTTTAGAGTGTTATATTTGCACTTGCAGCACTTCTTTACAGCCATGGCAATCTTAGAAGGATCATGTTAATTCCTTGCGATTCTCATCCTCCAATTTAATCTCTAAGACTACTGAGTATTTTTTCTCTGTCTTCAGTAATGTTTTATGTGAAAGATAGTTTTAAATTAACAAAATCATTCTATCAATGATAGAATTTTTCCCGCTGAAAACTGGTTTTCTTCCATTTTTTCTATTTTTATACTTTAAATTTCACAAATGAGAAAGTATTTATTACAAATTACTGGTAGAATGTGTTTTGATTCTGCTATTAAATGAATACTTGTAGGAAAGATAATTGAGATAATGAAAAAATGAAAAATACCTTTTATTTAAATAAATTGATTTGGCTTTATGATATATTTGAGTGGTAGGAAAGCATAGTGGTTTAATTCTGTCATTTTCATAGTAATTTCATATTTTAAAACAATAAACAATATTTTTAAAAATTGGCTTATTATGACTGTTACCAAAGACCATGTGTAAGGTTTACTTGAATGCATTATTTTCAGCTACTCTGTATTTGAAGGCCAAATGATACTTGTAGGTAACATAAAAATTATTCTCAAGAAGAAAAGTAATTTTTTGTGTTGGAAGGAACTCAAGAGTTATTGCAAGTGGTTTGATTACTATTCAAGGCATAAAAGGAGGTTATTTTCAGGGTAAAGGAACTTGTGAAAAGATAATTGCTTAGACTAACATTCTCATTGACCTAATTTGCATTAAATATGCTACTGTGAATTGTAGTTATGCTTTTCCATTTGAAAGGCATGCTTTGTTAGCTTACTTAAAGAGCCTAATTAAACTCCAGTTTAAGTCATACTCTTTAATTCAGCAATACAATATCAAACTGAGGATCTGTGATTACCAACTCTGTGAGCATGGACAATCATAAACCAGTTCTTGATCAAGATGAAATAGGTTGATTTAGCTAGTTTACATCTGATCATTCTCAGATACTGAAAGCATTTATCTAATCCTTAGTTTAATTTTACCCTTTTGTAAGAGTAGAGAAACCTGTTTCCTCCTTGATGCAGCATGAGCAATAACTAGAGCAGTCTTCGGGATATTGGAAGAAAGTTCCTATGCCTTTGTTCTAAGTACAAACACTTTGAGGACCATTTTGCTTTCAGTAGGACTTCTTTGCAAATGTAACTAAATAGAGCCTTTAAAATACGAGCTGTTAAAACATTTATTTGCACATTTTCATACCCATTTTAAAATCAGGAAACTAATATTTTTATTTCTTTGGTTTTAAGAAATAGTTATTATGCTTTAGCAGTACTCTAGATATTTTGAAACAGAGGCATTTATTTACTCTTGTGCAATGAAGAGAAAGGTGCCTTTATTAGTAGAGAGACAACTGTGAGTGCTCAAATTAAGTCTTTGTATCTGCAGATAGATGCATAAAGATACAGGGTCTTATTTTTCCACATTACTGAGCATCCCTAGAAAAAGCATGGAACCTGGTGTCAGTATTGTATGAACTGAACCTTATTAGATATCTAATTGTTAATTTCAGCACTTATTTTTAATTATTGGTACTTGTACTGTTTGATAATAGCCGTTTACAAAATAGTGATCTCTGGAGATGCTGAATGTAAACCAAAACATAGCTGATCAGGCAAGGTTGTGTATCAGCACAATACTGCTGAGCCGTATTGGAAAAAGCAATTGAAAACAGAGAAATGCATATTCAAGCTGGACATGGTAATGGCCGTAAATACCTATACAGATATTCAGCCAAGAAGGTCACTTTCATACTGTAATGGTTCTGAAAATTATAATGGTGGATGTTCCAGGTACTCAGTGTTTCTACTATATTACTATATTTGCATACACAATGACCATACATGAAATGCAATGAACTAGAAATGTGCTTTAGATACTAAAAAATTATAAAATTCACGGCCAGTAAATTTTAAATTCCACCTGAAGGATGATTAGATCTCTTGTTTCTCATTTTTTGGGAAAGAAATATGCCAATTGCTATGCCATTTTGCTGCTTATTCATTTTTGCAAAACAGAGGCCAGCTGATGTTTGCACTGAGTAAAACTGCTGAAAGGTTGCACTCTCCTACATTTTGCAACAGGCAGACAATATAAAAGAAGCCATTTTGGGGAAGGCAAATGATATGTTCATATTTTGTCTGCAGAGCACAATTCAGGAATTGTCAAAGGTATGAATGGTAGTTAGGATATTGAGAGCCAAATGAAAGCTAGATGATCAATTGTTGGTAAAGCTATTGAAAACTTCCCCTGAGGGCATTAACTTTCTTTTAGCGAGAGCTGTTGCTTCTCAGCCAACTGCTTAAATAAATCACAGTGACTTACAGGTGATCATGGAATGAATCATTGGAAAGTTGGAAGGGACCATGGTGGGTCATCTGGCCCAACCTCCCTACTCAAGCAGGGTCATCTGAGAGCACATGGCACAGGACTGTGTCCAGCTCGTTCTTGAATAACTCCAGTGAGGGAGCCTCCACGACCTCCCTGGATGACCTGTTTCAGTGCTCACAGGAAAGTTCTTCTTCATGTTTTGGTGTAACTTCCTGTGCATCAGTTTCTGCCCATTCCCTCTTGTCCTATTGCTTGGCACCACCAAGGAGGGCCTCTTGACAGCCTCCCTTCAGATACTGACAGACAGCAATGAAGTTCCTTTTCAGCTCTTCTTGAGACTGAACAGCCCCAGCTCACTCAGCCTTTTGTCAAGTGAGAGATTCTCCAGACCCCTGACCAACTTAATAACTCTCTAATTCTCAGTATCAAGTTTCATCTCCTTCACATAATAATTCTGCATGAGGGTTTTATGTGGTTTGTTTGTGTGTTTGGGTTTTATTGTTCTGTTTTGGGGTGGTTTTTGTTGTTTTTTTGGGGGTGGGTTTTTTGTGTGTGTTTTGTTGTTTTTGTTGTTTTGTTTTGTTTTTTCTTTTCCCTAATGGAACTCCTGAAACAGTTATTTATCCTTAAATTGCAGTCTAAGAAGAAGCATCTTAGCTTTCTCTTACTCTGTACCTTTGGCCGTCATCTTGCAACCCTAATCTTTCGTGTTTCCTCTGTCACAGACCTTACTGATTTTTTGAGTTACTGGAGTTCTTCTATTTTTTTTCAGTGAAGAAATTTGTAGGTCTGTCTTTTTTAACACAGCATGGGACTGCAATAAAAAAATTGCATTTCAAGCAAAATGATAATTGAGTATCCCTTATAGTAAAAAAAAGTTTCTATTGGCTTGAAGGAATGTGGTAGGTTAGAAGATATTGTCATTATGTATTCAACTTAATTAGTTCTCTATAAAGGTTTGTTTTTTTTTTTTAATTCAGACCTTTTTGCATATGAGTTGGAATTTGGGGTTCAGTGCCTTTTTTGATGATGTGCTGGAGGAGGGAGTAATTCAAGTAAGAGAGACAATATAGCTACCAGACAACAGGAAGTCTTTATTTGGCTTGTACAAAGTGATGAAAAAAATACTTTTAATCCATTTTTTAAAATATTTGCATGTTGGTAAGAGAAAGTCTATCTACAGAATTTTCAAACTGTTAATAGAAAAAATCACTCTGTGAATACTGTTCCTTGTATATTGTCCAAATCGGACTTTTGAATGAAAATCTTGCATTTTGGCATGGTACCTAACACATCATTCAGTTTTGTATTTGTTGCCCCTTTTTAGTACTGTTTTGTACTATAATAAACTATTAAAAGTCCTATAGAAGTTTGGCATACATAAGTTTAATATTGTGAATTCAAGCAGCATTAATATTAAATGAAAATTTTTGAAGAGTTTTACTTTTTTGAATTTACTTCTTTAGGGTTGCAAACTTCAGAGGAAATGTTTTATTCTTTTTTACAATAAATATATTTTTATTTCTTTTCCGTAGGAGATTCCTTTACACAGTTTCGATTTGCTGATGAGAAAGAATGGGATAAAGAAAGTATATGCCATAAGCAGGTAACAGAATTGTCATTCAAATGATTTTTTATAGATAATTACCTGGGACAGAATATTTAGGCAGTTGTGCCTTCAGCAGAGAATTGTTAATACAATAATAGCATTTTTTATTCTGTATATTTTTACCAACTTCTCCCCAGTGCTGGAGGCTCTTGTCCTTGGGCCTTGTCCTTTTGTTTCTGCTGAAGACTAATCAAAGCCGCAGGCTCGGTTTTTAAGTAACGTTGAGAGGAAAGAACAAGAAAGCCCTCCAGTGAAGAGAAAATAAGGGACTGTCTCTGCTTTACTGCCATAAGGAATTCAGCCTTCCTTTTTCAGCTGTATTCCAGAGAAAAATGTTGAATGACTATAACAAAACCTGTAGTATATTCATATATTGGACTGGGAAGCAATCTAGTTCCTTCAAATTAACAGTTCTCTGGTTGTAACTGCATGGCCTAAATAATTAGGGCACCAACTAGATTTTTTGTATATGAATTCTTTATGCTTGAATAAAAAGGAGTGCAGCAATAGAAGTCTTCTGTTTTCTCTATCAGGATACCTTAAAGTGTCTCAGTCTCTGCAGCTGTCTTCCTCATCTAAGTCATCTAAATTTTTGCAAAATATATACTTTGTCTTCCAGAACTTTTCTTAAAATTGCTATGAAACTCTGCTTGAGTGTTTCTTGTAACATCCACATGTATTCAAATTTTAAATATTTGCTATTTATTTTCTAAAATATTACAATAATTATTCCCCTGGAAGTGGTATTTAAAGGTACTTTAAGGTTGCAAAGTCAAATTAAAGTAAAGACATCAAGCCAAATGCAGCATTTGTCTAAACTACCACCTGTTTCTTCAGTGGAACACAGGGTTTCAGTGACTGTTTCTTCTTATCAGTTCTTCCATTCCTGGTGTGCAGGATGGTGTCAGTATCCCAAATATTAATTTCTTCATAATTTCCTCAGATGCTTTTCATTATAGCATTCAGGTGATTAGAACACAATAATTAATTCCTGAATGGCTAAAGCCATTGTGAGCAGACTGAAGCTGCATGTTGTCACCATTACCCTTCCTTTGATTTCTTATTTTAATGCAGAATCCTGTCACAGATTGTTTCATACCATTACCTAATTTTTCACATTGTCTCTAATCTTCAGCCTGGCATCTGCTTTTCGATTTTGATCCATCTTTCTTTTCCCTGAAAGCCAGATCCAAGTATAATTTTAATCCTAGATCCCATTTGCCAAATTCCTGGCCTTTGCCTCTTAACTCACCTGTTTCTAGTTCTTTGCCAGTCCACACATTATGTACAGCATTAGAGAATTCTAAACTGAAGTAAATTGGTTATGAGGAAACAGAATAAAACAGAAAAGACATAGAATTAGTTTCAGAATTATTAGATAATTCTCATTCTCTGTTTTTTCTAGAAAGTAATGGCAAAGCACCAGTTTCAAATGTGGAATGGAAATGTCACAGTGACATCAACAATAACAAAATTTCAGTTTATTAAGAATACTGTCTTTCGTTTTCACAAAAAGTAGATTTGCATTTGCTCCTATGCATATTGATCAAATGCAATAAAAATGTTTCGTATCATGGTCTGCAATTGAAAAAGCAAGCAGTTGTTAGTTACTTGAATTTTTCAGTAAAAAATGGCAATTCCATCAACTAAATTTGCCTCTACTGCTTTTTTGAGCAAATAACACTATGTGCCATGAAGTGTTCATAATTCATTAAACACTGCTTTGATCCCTTTGCTTTTTGTTATAACACCACTTTTGGAGAAGTCTCTAGTTAGATATCAAATTCCTTCTTCTATTATGTTATTTCTCAAAACTCCTCTTTTCCTTTATCCTCAACATTACCTCCTCTTCCCTGTCTCCACTTTTTACCTCCATTTGCAATGTGCATTCATGTTAATATTTTTGCAAGTATACATAGCTCTTCCAAAATGAACTTAAATACTTGTTAAACAATTATACTTCTTAGAATTTTTTGTGTAACCAGATTCATACAATTTCTTCGTCTTTTGCAACTGTGCGGAAGCTACATTTGATCCTTAAAGTCTGTCAAAATAACTGGATTTTCTGAACATCTAGTTCACATTGCTGGGCAACAAGAATTATTTGCTGAAGACTTTGTGAGGTTACTTGCACCAGTGAATCATTTTTGATGGTGATCACTAATCCATTGTAAAATCAAGTAGTTAGTACAGAGGAAAAATTCTTACATCAGATTTTTTTTTAGTCCTTTTATTCTTGTTACTGGATACCAGAACCTGAATTTGGATACAAGAAACTGTTTAATCAACTGCATTGTTTCTTTTTAAATTTTATTTTAATTTTGTAAATATACTGTCAGAACACACTATGTATTTGATGTTCATTCTTGCTTCATGTTAAAAGCCTGTTAAAAGGCATTGACTGGCTTTTGGAAGTGGTATGAATTTTTTTGACAATTCTCTTATGTCACAAAACTCTACTGATTTATGAGTATTAGGACTTTTAAAAGTCTGTGCCAGTCTACATCATATTTAGAGGGACAAATTTTTGTTTCTGCAAGTGACATTTGGAAGCAACTTCTCTACTTCCATGAAAATATAGACTGAGAGTATAGACTGAACTTAAGCATTTTGTTGTAAGATTTTAAAATATGTGATGGATATCAGATTCATCTTTGCCAGTTTACCCATGGTGAATGTGCTGAGAATGTTCTGCTGTACTCTGAGCTTGAAATCTGTTTTAAAACTACTTAAATCTGGTCTGTTCTGTAGAAACCGCAAATATTGCTAGTCCATTTTGTGTAATTTTGTTTTTTAAAAATGGATCAAGAGAAAAGGCAACTTCAATACCTGTCACAGTAATAAGTTCTCATTTAACAGCAGTAGCATATCTATCTCCAGTGTTATTTTAGAAGTGTTTTTAACAATACACTTTGTTGCTTTTGGAAGTACCAAAATATTATACCAAAATGCCTCTGTTGAGGCATTAAATTTAGCTATACAGTAGCTATACAGGATTATTGCTTAGGAAATAGTAGCAACTCATTAAAAAATGGCATTTCACACTGTGTGAAAGTGTCACAATTTGAAAGATGTTTCAGTTGGAAAAGCTTCTTATGCCATTCTTATGCCAACTTCCTGGTCTGTTTCCTACTTTGGAATTTCAAGTTATTGTCTCAGGAGCATACTATTTATACCTTCTTTTTTAGCCTTAAGTGATTGCATTTTAGGTATATGTTATATGTTATTATTTAGCCAAGCTGCTTCAATACATAAAGAGTGTATTTTAAACTATTAATTTGTGTATTTCATTAGATTTCTTGAATTTATGTGGCAGGGGAATGTAATACATTAAAATTATGAGGGTTTTTGTTGGTTTGTTTTGGTTTTTTTCTTAAGTGTGCTATGTATTGATTTGTGTTTCAGTTCTCTGCACTTTCTGTTGACTGCCAGTCTTTGGTCCAGGCCCTTCAGGAATTGCCTCTACATCTGAGACTGAATGTAGCTGCTGACCTTGTGCAGGTAATACTGTGAAATTTCACAAGAAAATGAAAATATTTAGGAGAAATAATGTGTGCAAGAATGATTAGTCTTCAAACGGAAGTAGAACATATATAATAAGTAAATGTCTTCATTTAGACTGGTGTGTCAAGTGGCATGTAATGCAGGATACCCCTCTATTGACGCATTTTGTGTGCTTATTTGGCCTTAAACAAAATGTCTGGATGGGCAGCGTATTAGATTTGAAATCAGGTATCAGAGTGTTTGACATGGCATGATTGCATTGTTTTGTTTTTGCTTCTCTTGTTAGCAGCTGTTAAAAGCTTGCACCAAAGTCTTCTAAGTGCTTTCACATTCTTCCTGCCAATTATATTAATTGTAATTTAACCTTCTACATAACTAATATCAACATACATATTTTTTCCATGACTCAATCCCTCTAGGTAAAACTGTCAATTGTAGAGGTGAAGAAAATGTCATTTATTCTCCAGTGGTGGGATGGCAACAATGTTAGGAAAGTGTTCCTTCAAACTGTGAAAAATACCAACGTAAGGGTAAAGAGCCGGTGAGACTTAAATATAAAAAGAAAATTCTTAAAAGGATCCATTTGTCCAAGTAAGGAGAAGTATGGCCCTTACAGAAGGATTTAAGACCAGCCCTAGGGAGAAGGACTTTGGAGGTGTTGGTGAATGAAAAACTGAATATGACTCAGCAATGTGCACCATGTTTCAAAGAAAACTTGACCATCAGGTTGAGGGAGGTGATTCTCATGGTCTGCTCTGCCCTTGTGAGATCCCACCTGGAGAGCTGCATCCAGCTCTGGGGTCCCGAGCACAAGAAAGACATGGATCTGTTGGAATGAGTATGGAGGAAGGCCACAAAGTTGATCAGAGCTGAAGCACCTCTCCTGTGAAGACAGGCTGAGAGAGTTGGGGCTCTTCAGGCTGGGCAACAGAAGGCTCCAGGGAGACATTACAGCACCTTCCAGTTCCTTAAGCAGGCCTACAGAGCAGACCTGGAGAGGGACTTTTCACAAGGGCATGCATAGATAGACAAAGCAAATAGCTTAAAGCTGAGGGAGGGTTGGTTTAGATTAGATTTCAGTAAATTCTTGACTGTAAGAGTGGTGAGGCACTGGAACGGCTTTCCTAGAGAAGCTATGGGCTCCCAATCCCTGGAAGTGTTCATTGCCAGGGTGGATGAGGCTTTGAGCCATCTGGATTAGTGGAAAGTTCCCTGCCCATGGCAGGCAGTTTAGAATAGGTAATCTCTAAGGTCCCTTCCAAACCAAACCATTCTATGATTCTGTCAGTTATCAGTATTAGCATACAATCCTGTATTCTGTAATAAGGGATAAAAGGAGCTTATCTTTTGCATTTGCTTTTGTAAAAGTATCAAGATAACTTTAGTTTACTTCTGAATTCAATTCTGCTCATATTTCCTATACCTTCTTAAGTGATCGAATATAACAAATATGAATTATAATCCAAATTAGACAGATTTATTATAATAGATAATCATTATAAAGACTCAAGTCCTTTCTTGTATTCCTAGGCATCAACACCTTTAGAGATTCCACAGATGAAATCTAAAATTTTTGAAGATGGGAAGAAGAGAGAGCAGCTGTTTCGACAGTCTCTGGTTCAAAGTGAAACTGGGTTGGTCTCTGATCCTGTTGATAATTCTGTTGCTCCGTCAGAACCTGGGAGTAAAAATGGCTCTAGGGCAAATGCAAGAGAATCATTTCAAAGAGTCCATCCACTGTCAAATCAAGACACTGACCATTTGGCTGAAGAACTAGATCTTCTCCTGAATTTAGAGGCTCCCATTAATACAGAAAATAGACCTGTGTCAGGTACATTATCCTGCAGCATATCAACTGAGAAAGATTTGCAAATTGATTGTAAGGAAAATGGTAAGTTGTCTCCCCAGCATGACCTTCTTTAATTTCCATTGCTCTCCGTTTTGGTGATGTTTTTGAATTTTTTGATTAGCCAGTCAACTGTACTGCTATCGTCATCATCTCTATCACACTGCATTTATCTGGGGCTGTGTTCATTTTCAGTTTTAACTCCTCACTAACCTGAAGTTTCACTATTGTCAGTTCACATTAAACATTTAGTGAATTAAACAATAGTGAAATTCTTCTGTAAAACAGTGGTAGGCTTATGATTTAGCAAAAATTTAAATTAAAAAAAAAGTGTACTGCTAGGGAATTTTATTGCAAGGAAGAGTAAGTATTCAAGTAACTTCATCAACCTTTAGTTCATTGGGCTAATAGTGTACAGAAGAATTGACAGCTGTTTCTCATGGCTTTTTCTAAAGGCTACTTTCAATTTTTACTAGCATTAATTTTACAAAATGAAGTTTAGCATGGAAACTATTTTTGGAATATGACTTGCTGTTCTTCAAGAAGGAGATATTGTGTTTAAATACAGTCGTGCATTAAAAGCGGAACAATGCAGGACAGAGGTAGTATGGAATTGTTTCCACAGTTTCAGTCTTGTTATTTTCACTTCTCTAGAGCCTTTAGAAGTAGATATGCCTGAAGAGAAGAGCGCATCATCACAGCAGCAGCAAAGTACATCCAAAGATGTTACTGAAGAAGAGCTTGAAGATTGGCTGGACAGCATGATTGCCTGAAGCTCAAATTTCCTCATATGAATAATTGAATATAGCCAACATTACATAGAAACTTGAATCTTTCTTTATCTTCTTATTATTTCTTTTCTCTGTATGCCAAATGCCTGGTTTTTTTGCTGGTACTTAAAATTTTGTGCAACCAAAATAATTTAGATGAGATTGAAAAGTGTCGAAGACTAATGATATTATTAGAGAGGTCTGAAATTTGGATGAAGTTAGAGTTTTCTTTGCTAAAGAAGCAGGCTACAGTGCAGAAGGAGAACAGTTACTTCAGCTTGTACTTGGTCTATGTAGTCTTTAAAATAAAGCTATGGATGAACAATGAATATATGTGGTTTTTGTTACATTTTCACAAAATTCCATATTGTAGAAAAATGGGAAAGATGATAGAAACAGTTATATTTGGTTTGTAATACTTTATTGCAATGGGCACTTTTTATTAAAAGAAAAAAAAAAGCATAATCCTAGCAAATTCTACTTGCAGGTGACCATAAAGCATTGTTTTATTTTGGCCTAAGATTTCAGTTGTGTTCATTTTGATACAGTGTATGTCTTTTAACAGCAGCATCTAATAAGCTGTTATTGAAGGTAGTATATAAACAAACTTCAAGTGCAATTTGATACAGAAAGACAGAAAAGCAATACAGTAATGGGTCTGTTCATCTAGAACACTAACAAAAACTTTGCATAGCTATGTCTACAGAGGTTTTAAGGCACTTTAATGTTTCAAGGTTGACAAAGTGTTTGAAAATGATTTCTTTTTAACTGCTTAAAGCTCTTCAAACTGTACCTTAATACATTCACTAGCAAATACTATGGGGAAAAACTGGACAGCAGTTAGTTGAAATTTTTTTTCTGAGGTACGGTCTCTGATGTTCAAGTTCTTCAATGTCAGATGTGCAATTGAGATGCCTTTTAGCCCTTTCAACTGTACTGCCAAACACCAGGTTAATGATGTGGTTAAAAAGTTGTTATAATTTTAGGCCATGTTTGAACTGGAAGGCTTAAGTTAATCTGGCATAGTTTTTGCTAATTCAAATTCCAACAAAAGACCTGTTTCATATGTGGTAGGTACAAAAAGCCTCTGAAATAGTGTCAAATTTTATGTGTGTCTTGAACTTTGAAGACATTTAAAGCAAATACAAGCCGTGAAATTACGCCATGAAAGGAACAGAATTTTTTTTTTCTTTTTTTTGTATACTGGATCTTAGCAGTTCATGAATAAATCATTTCTTTTGTGATATTAGCCAAGTTGATCCTCGTACTGTTTTCGGAAGCAGTCCCCTGCTGGGAAAAAATCCCAACATCTTTCTTGGTACATCTTCCACACAAATGATTCCTGAAAATGAGAAAGAGTATTTATTTTTCCAGGTGCTGTGCAGTTAGTGCTGTAGACAAGCTTTTAACAATAACCACATACTGTGCCTGCTACCACAGAGTAAAACTGTAAAGACACTGGAACTCAAAAGATTGTAATTCAATAATGTTTATAAAAGTTTTATACTTCTCTTAATTCAGTACTACTGAAATTAAAGCTCTATTAGTAAAATATCTAAGTATAATCAGTCTATTTATAGCAGAACAAACCTGTTGATAAATTTGTATATAAGCAAATGTGTTTTGCTTTGAATGGAAAACAAAGGTACTTCTTTGTGTTTGTAGTGTTTGCCTAAGAGTTTCTTATTAGAGATAAGATATAATTAAGTTCTATTTATTTACCTTTAAGGCCTAACAATGCTAAACATGTACCAAATACCTATCTACACATATATATTTATATATATATTTCGACTATAAATATATATATAAAAGTAGCTTAACTACTTAAGCCTTTTGGGAATGAACTACACTTAGTGCATTTGAGATTTTCTTTTCAGAGCTAAGAGGACAGTAAGATTACTACTAACTGACTTCTGACAGAGTTCACTGCTGGGTGAAACAGCACAGTGCAGCATCCCCCCCTTCCCTTTTGTTTTAACCCCTCTTTTCTTTCATTGGCAGTAGACTCTTGGGGAGAGTGGCATCATCCACACTTCTCAGTGGTACATCAGTTCCACCTGCTGGTACACAGATACAAGAGAAGATAAAAATATTTAAAGATTAGCTTAATGGTTTTTCTTAAGTTTTATTTTCTACTCACCTGGCCAGTATGCTCAGTTTCATCCTTGTTAATTAGATACATTAAGAAGAACCTGAAACAAGCACATGAAGTGGGTATTAATTCAAGAAACATCATATCTCTGTCTGACCTTTTCTAGTCTGAGGTAAGTGAGGAAGATGATGCCAATCAGGAAAGCAAAGACGCTGCTAGGCATCTAAAGTGCTTATTTTAAGGAAGAAAATTCTGTCCTGAAGCATGTCTCCTGTGAAAGTGCTAACAGATAAAAAATCTGTAGAAGTGGAAAAATGCAGTTAAGCATTTCCTTCATTTCAGTGTGAGGAGCAATACCTGAATTAGGTATACACGAAATTCTGAGCACATATGCTCCAACATCTCACCTTGGTAGAAGTTACTATGACTACTGAATGAGAAGTGTGGTAAATACCAAGCTGCACCAGGAATTCTGAACACTGCTGCTGTACGGCTCACAGGCTGAGCCTATCCTTCCCCAACATCAAATTTTGAGAGTTTCAAGTAATTAAGAAGACCGTAGAGAACCAACAGGTGTCTGTTTAGAGGTAATACTACTCATGGCTGACAGTTTTGATGCAGTGAATTTGGAATTAAGCTTAGTTATATGCTTTCATTGTGAAGGAAGGAAAGTATGCTGATTTTAACAGTTGTCTATTTAAAGGGTAATCTGATTCACTATATATTCTACTCTGAAGAAAAAGCCCATTTTTAATTTATTATGAATTAGAGGTTCCCATGTAACAGCAAAGCAGTTCGATATAGTAAGAAAAGCTTGGATGTTGTAGACTAGTAAATCTAAGGGTATTAATAGAAATTTGCAACATTAAGCAATTGATGTTTTTATTTTAATTTTAAAAAGTTCACAGGCAGTATTGCAAAGCCAGACTGCTATAAGATTTCACCATCTTCTCCCTTCATTCTGCTGGCATAATGCTTGTATAATTAATTATCTTTGTTGTATGAGTAACTGATGCAACAAGAATACCTTTTTTTAATATCCTCCTAGGTCTGCTCTATATTTAACTAATGAAAGTGGAAGAGCACTCTCTTGGGAGTTTGGTATAACCTAAACATGTACAGCTCCTGAATGCGTCAAGGTTTCAAAAAGCTTCACTGTCATTAAAGAACTATAAGAATAGAGTTAATTATTTTTTTTGAGTTTATCTTTGAAAAATTTTCTACAAGTGCCTTTATTTGTTTTGGGGTTTCTTTTTTGTCAAATTGAAACCAATTTTCTATGGTCTCATCAGCATTACCAAGCCTCCCAAGAAATCACAATAACTTCCAAACTAAAGCAACTTATCTGTTACCTATCCTTCCCCATATCTGGCTTTCCTCCCAGCAGAATAAGGAGTTGATGTGCCTTCTGTTCTCATACTACTAAGGTAGCTCGAGTGTAAGGTGAGCACTTTAAAGATAACCAGCAGTGTGGAATAGAGATGGGGAGACCAGAAAGGAGAGGAAATATTCCTAAGTTTTGTAGAATTCTGCTTTGGGATTTTCAGCAATGTGTGCACCTAAATTACACTACATCTGACAGGTCTCTTTTTCACAATTCCAATTGTAAAATGTACTTACAGATAGTTTGCCAAGTTATGTTCTTGCAAAGTATGTGTTTCAAAGCCATGTGGGGTTGTGTCAAAGTAGTCATTGCCGATTCCACAAATAAAGCATTTGGTCTGAAAGCAAAAGTTGTGGTTACAGATAAATTTTAACTCAAAGACACTAATTGGTGAAAATCTCGGTGAGCAAGAGCAATGAAAAATGTAACGTGCTTCCTACCTCCATGTCTTCCCTCACTTGTTCTTGCTGGTCTCTTAATTCACCAAAAGCATCAATAATCAGACCTATTTCAAATAGAAAAGTAGCAACACTTCAGTACTTAGCAGTATTCATATTGCAAGTAATGTCAGTCCTCTGGTGTTTAGAATTTAGTGTACTTATACACACAGGCACAATCTTGAGAGTGAAAAGACTTTTTTGTGCTTTATTATAGTCCATGTAACCTTACACAAGCTCACCTCTTTTGTTCCCATGAATGATATAATTTTCACTCTTCCTTCTCCTGAAACTCTTATATCCCAAGTCATGTTCAACAAAGACAGCTCTGCTCTCACAGCCCACCTTGGACAGTTTGTGAGTCTGCTTCATATTTGAAGCATTACTCCTTCACTTTCAACGTTTTAAGAAAAGAATTAGATCATTCTGGGGACTGTGACATTTGTAACTTTTTCTCAGTATAGATGTGTTACATTTTTTCTTTACCACCAGGTTGCCATAAAACTGCATTTTTTCCCTCACTGCCTTAGAAGAGTTTTTGCAATGAGTGCTGAATGCTGCCCATCACCAAAGAGGGATCTTGTTTGCTGTAAAGCACAACTGCAAACCAATTAAAACTGCAAATCAGCCTCTAAAAGAAAGGGGCAAATGGCGATGTGGCCATGCTGACTTTCTCCTTGTCATTTACCCTTTCCAATTGGAAAGTCTCCATTCCCCAGTCAGCTGTGGTGATTCTAGGCTAAAAGTGACAAGAGTGTCTTCAGCAAGGCTCTTCCAAGTTTAAATTCTTAGTGTAAGACTAAGTGATCTTAGTATATGTGACTTAGTATAAGTGATCTTTCACAAGGTTCATATTTGCTGGATAGTTACAAAAGTGTTCATAAACACCACAACCCACATAAGTTACATTCCTTGTGCTTTATCTTTGTGTAGTACATGGGAAAAGGCCTATTATGTATGAATTAATATAAAATTATTACTTTCAGAAATAATGATTTTATAAACTCAGAAATAAGTCTTTACAGTAATACTGCTAAATTTACCTCAAACATATAGATGGTCTTCAATTATGAATTAATTTTGAACAATGTGTACTAAGGTAAGTGATGGTACCTTGAATAATGGCCAGTAGGATAACAATGACAAAGAAGAAAAATGTGATGTCAAAGACAATTCGGTACATCTCATAAGGGTCTCCAGCAGGATCCTCAATTTCATCTCCAATGCCACCACCAGCTCTTACACCCACATACATGTGGAACAGATAACACTAAAAAAGAGAGAGGAATATATATTTACCACGAATTATTCTTTTGGGTTTTTTTTCTTTTCTTTCTTTCTTTTTTTTTTTTTTTTTTTTTTTTTAATTACTCTGCTCTGCTAATTTTGTTGACAATTTTAAAACAAGAACACATTATATCATTCCTTATGTATCAAACACACTGCAGCAAAAATCTGTTACTGTCTTAATTAATGTGATTCCACCTTCAGGTACACTTACTAAGAGGAGGAGTTAGCATCAGCTGCTACCTGCTTCTCACTCCCTGGGTCATACTTTCAGACTGAGACTATTTTGGGGTTATTTTTCTTGTATTTACTGTTACTGTATTCAACTATATTTTACTCCTTGTATTAATTCCAAGGTTCTGTCTTGATCTGAGTAAGCAGAGGACATCTTTCAAAATGTTGCAGTAAAGTTTAGAAATGTGATAAATATTGCCATAAAATAAATAGTGGGATATTCAGAACAAGTAAATCTACCTGTTTGTAGGTGGTTTCTAGATAAATTAATTTTACAATACTAGATGTCTGATTTATTGTATTGTAAATGAGTTGTGATCTGTGAAACAACCTGTGTTCAGTTCAATACAGAAGAAATCACTTTACAAAAGTATTGTCATATTTTTTTAAAATATAAATCTCAATCAAAAAATCTTCAATAATCTGTGTATTTAAGGTCTGTAAGTATTTTGGAATGGAATTATCTGGAGGAGTGATAAATTACTGATGTTCCTGTACGATTGGCTACAGATCCTGGTAAACCAGCTTTAGCCACACAGCGTGGATTAAAAACAATATCAATCTCTAAGCACAGCCAGCTTTCTGGAGTCACATTAGGCAGCAGTGGGTGCTAAATAATGAGTATAAAACCTGGCATTCACAAACACTAAACAGAACTATACAGCTATTTTTATTATGCAGTTTTACTGATGACATAAAGTGCTAGTAATAGTTTATTAATACTTTAAAATGTAGCTTAGAATTGATTTACTTCACTCGATAGAGTGGTTTAAAATATAGTATAGTTTTATTATTCTAATTATTCCTACACCTATTTTATGACCAGACTATAGTATTTGGCTCCCAAAGTTTGGGCAGCTTTCATAATTTCTGTAATTTGCATGTCTGATCTGCACTGAGTGTTTAAAAGAAAAATCAAGAATAGTGAGCATCATTCTGTGAAGTCTATGATGATACACATCTTTTCTGAGTTACTTTATTCTATATTTGGTGTAAAATGCAGGGTAGAGAGTTTCTGTTCCATGGGGGATATCAGCTGGCCCCAAACTCAGAATATTACATTTTTATTATGTGAATTTGTTTTCTGTATACAGAAAGAAAATCAAATCCTCTTCATGCATTAATATTTATCTGTAGAGTATGTGTTATTTTGACAGAAATATAATTCAGTGGCAATGGGTAGAAATCAGAGCGTAAATTGGTATCACCCATAATAAGTTGTAATTTCTGCTTTCTCAGCTGTGACTTCTTTCTTCATGACTAAATTACTAATTGTAATTTTGGAGCAGGCTTTTGTACCTAGTGCTAGAAACATCACTTAATTCATGTAACCTAAGTAAGGACAGGAAGAGCTTGCACACTTGTGAGCATTGGGAACAAATGGGGCTTCTTTGTTGTGACAACACAGCTTCTTTTTGAAGTTCTGACCAGTTTGTCAAGAAATTCCTTTTTTGCTTTGAGGGTTTGACATCCTCAGCGTTAAGGCATTGTGGCACATCATAAACCACAGTATTTAGGAGAAAAATTGAGAATACCTTTCTATGGGGGGTCATCTATTTGCTGTTGAGTTTAGACCACTGGAGAATGCAGAGGGAATTTCAAGACTATTTGTATTTCCCAATGACGTGTATCAGGAAGAAGAACCCAATGGATTTAACAACAAACACATCCCTCCTTATCATTTTCTCTAAAGTATCTATTTCAAAATTCAGGATGATATTTGAGGCATGCAGGTGATGTTTTAGTTACCGTCATCATATCATCACACTTCATGTCTGGTTCATCTTCATCTTCACTTTTGTTGTAGAATTTGCGGAAGAAGTTGAAGGCCACCACAGTGTAAAGGTACACTACTACAGCCAGGAGTCCCACAGTAAGCACAAGCTGTGTGTGGAGACATGACATGAAATTAGGTTTCAATATCATTTTGTCAGAAGAGACATACTTGCTTGGTGGATTGCCTTAAATGTTGAAAATGGATGATATTATACCTTTCCCAATAAGGAAACTAAAGACAGCAGTTATGTGTGTATCACCAAAGCAATTTTTTACACTCTTGAGTTTAAAAGTTTAATTATAGTAAGTTGAAACACTGGATATACAATAAAAATTAAATAATAAAAACAAAACCTTTTAGATAATTTGACAATTTCAACTAAGACTTACTAGGACTCATAAAGACCTATTATAGTCTATTTTCTCTTTCAAAGCTGTTTAGCAAAGCCATTGGTAAAATGGAGAGAAAATTTCTCAGATAAGAGTAAATAATTTCCAGATCCTGCCTGTAAGGAAATAAAATCATTAGGTGTAGTGGTGTGGTTTTGGTTTTATCAATTTTATGTGTGTATTTGCTCCTTGCTTTTATACTGTTTTTTCTAAGTTGTAATGGTTTTTGCCATGTACACCCATGTTAGCCCCTTCTTGGTTTTCCCCCAATCATAGTTATGTGTCAATCATAAGTTATACAGCCCCTAGGTCCTGTCCATCGCTTTGAGGCCTCACCTTGGGTCTAGAAGGTTCCATTGAGGTTGTCGAGTGATTGGGCAGGATCCTGGCTGTCCCCTCTCTTGCATTATTGATTAGTTATAATATTTGTCATTTATGTACAGGGTCACACCCTTCACACCCTGCATTGGTCCCAAGCTGTACCCTACCCCCTGCTCCTCCCCTTTTATAAGGTGCAGAGAGGAGCCCCGCTCTTGTGGGCAAACTCTCGGTGTGAAGAATTCCCACGTGGGCTTAATAAACCCCAGCTGAAGTTCCCCACAAGAGTCCTTCCTTTTTTCCTCAGCACTGCTCATGCTTCTGCAGGACAACAACCCACAGGATCGGGGCGGTATCCCAGGATACTGAACTTCACTGCAGCTCCAGTGCCAGGGCTGGCCAGGACATGGGACACAGGTCCCAAGAGACACACCAGACCACAGTAATTAGGTGAAGAAGTTTTGCAGTAAATGAGACTAGATTATATTGTCTGTTGAATTTGCTGTTAGACGATACAGCTCTGGAGAGGAGATTACTAAAAGCTATATATTTTAAAAAATGCAATAACCAGTATTTACTCTTTTAAAAGAAACATAAGAGTACTGAAGGACAAGCTGATCAATTATCACTATCTGCAAATATGTCAGCATGCTCCCAAAATAAACATTTCAATTCAGAAATCTGCAGGTGTCTTTCAGTGTTCACATTTACTAGCCAGAAAAGCAGCAGGATTAGAAAAACTATTCATTGCTTGTTAAGAATGGAAAAGCCATGGTCTTGAGTTGAAACAGTTTTGTCAACTGTGCTCAGTTTTGACTACTAAATTTTAAAAGTTTCATAAGGAAAATACATAAATCATTACAATCATTAAAACTCACGTGAAATTGGTCATCCTGAAGTAAAATAAATAGTGTAAAACCAGAAATTTCATTTGTTTGTGTGATGATAACATGTCATACATCACCTTAGGTGGGTAGATTTTTATGCCTCTTCCAAAACATCATGTGGTTTAAAATGTTTTGACAAATCTAGAGAACATAGGAGTGGGCTTAGAATATATGTTACTGCATTTGAGAAGGAATGGAATGTGTATGTTTAAAATTATATTTTGGGCAATTTAGATTTCTTAAATGTGAGTTTAAAAGTAACTGTAAAGCTTGGTTTTTGTTGTTATGCTAGCTAGGAACATGGATTCTTTGGAGATCAGAGCATGATTCCCTGCAGAAATTTTAACAATTACTTTTAGAAGTGCACTTTATTAACCTGATTTTTGCATGTGTCATGGAAGCATATTCCACAGTGCAGAATGCCCACACCTTTAAGCACATTCTTATGAGCCAGGTATTGAAATTTCAGTGCCCAGATCATTATTACTGCTATAGCTAAGGAGGGATTGTGTATTCTTAATATTTATCACAAATCAGCTTATCATTGAGAATATAGAAGGAGCTGGTTAGGTAATAACTCATATTCTTGTATTTTTCTAAAATGATGTATTTTCTATTGTGTACAACACTTCTTTATCTGTCGCCACTTAGTGGGTATAGATTGTTATAACTTCATAGGACTTAACATATTAAGTGTGCTGCAGAAGATATGTTGAATCCTATCATGATAAAAATGATCATATGGAAATATCGCCATATCTCCAGTACATTTTTTTCCAGTACTTTTATAAAGTGTATTTATTTTCAAACCTTTGCATGTATCACTAACCTGTTTGCCATTGTGAGTGACTGAAGACAAAATAGTTCGCAATGTCTTAAAACCCATAGCAATATCCAGCAGATGAGCAGCAAAGAAGAAGTTGTTGTAGTGCCCAAGAATAGACATAGTTGTGTACCAAGCTAAGTATAAAAATGACTGCAGAGAAAATGAAAAGTGGCAGAGGGTTAGCAGGTGGATTATTGGATCCAGAACACAGTATTTTTAGGTCACTCAAGTTGTAGTAGGACACTGCCTACATAGGGATTAAACAGCTCAAATTTCACCCAACTTTTAAAAATTGACAGTGATAGAGGGGGACATCACACTGCTTTTGCTGTTGAAAAATGCTGAGACCAGCCTCACTTGACAACCTCAAAAGCAGACATCACAAGGATGTGAAAAACCTGTGTATTCTGACAGCTACTGCCACTTGCAGGGATGTGGAAGGCAGGTGTTTCCTGATAGAGCAACCAATGATTGGTAGTACTAATAACTTATTTTAAGATTAATGTTGCTCTGCTGAGCTACCATGACTAGCCCGGGAACATGTGAATTCCAGTCAATCACTTTATGTTGTAAAAGCTCAGTCCTGCTTTTTAATGGCAAGGATTTCTAGCACTCCCAGGTATGTGTGTAGATTCTTTACTTGAGTGGGAATGCTCCCCAGGGTTACTCCTTGAGGCTGAACCAAAGAGGTTTCCCCACTGTCTTGATATGGGCAAGTAACAATCATTATTAAGCTACCTTTTAAACCATTAATTTAATAAATTATGTACTATAATTGCAGTTTATAACCATCTATACTCTGCAGTATATAATTCTGATTAAAACATCTAGTCTAATCACATGACAGAAAAAATACTTTCAAATGGCTCTGTAATGCAATATTATTTCTATATGTTTGTTTAAAATAAAAGCAGATGGTGGAAGACATACAACCATGTTTAGAGTAAATCAAAGCATATTCTTCTAGGCTAACATACTTACATTATCAGTGAAAACAACTCCGAGCTTCCAGATGTGGTATTTTGTATCAATGGAGCTTAGCCTAAGAAATACAAAGTTTTTGAAATGCATAAATGTAAAAAACAAGTATTAAATTCTGTATTTACAAACGGCAAACTAGTTTTGGCACTTCACATCTTTTTGCTGAAGGTGGTGATATATATTAACTGTTCATTTTTTTGAGTGATCTGTGTGTTTCATTTTTCAGAGAGTATTCAATAATTCTGAGCACCATATAGAGTTTCTAAACCCACAAAACTGGTGTAACAATTTCAGGAAGAATGATACTGCCATATTCCAGACTTAAGAAATTCAAATCTGTGCCAAAAGATTCCACATCCAGATTGCTTAATTCAAGAGGTAAGTGTTCTGTTTCGTGTAAAATGTTGCCAGAAAAACCAAGAGAAAAGGTAATGCCTTCTGCAATATTCTAAATGTTTTATTAGCCATTGGATGGCAGGCAAAGGGAAATCATTCTTGTGCATCATACATGCAGCTGAGAAAACTAGCTCTTGTAGGAGCATAAATCATTTGAGACTGGGACACTTTCAAGCTTGCAACCCGACTGACTGGTTAAAGCAGGAAAACATCTCCAAATCTGTACTAGACTCCTGTTATCTAGGTATTTATTATCAACACTTTTTCTGTCCTTTGGTTTATAAACTCTGTTGTAAAACATTTTAAATGCTTCATTAATTATTGTTTAAAATGAAAGTGTGGCCAACTATATCAGTCAGCATAAGTTAGCTGATTTTTTTTCCTTACTTTTGTAACACAAATGTGTTTTAGAATAAACAAAAAGCTATTTTATTTTACTTCCACACTAGGAAGACTTATCCATTTGAATTTTCCATGTTGAGGAAAACATCACAACAGTCTCAAAATGAAATGTTTTTATCTTTGATGGTGAAGTTATCCCAATACATAATTTCTCTCTGAAGTTTGGAAGTCATACCATGACACAAGAGATGCCTCTTCTGGTTTGCTCTCTTCCACTGGACTAAAATCAAGGGCACTTTTGTCCAAACCCAAAAGTTCTGCAATGCGGTCTGCTCCATATAAGTCTCCATATTTGTTAATAACCTAGAAAGGGAAGAAGAGAAGCTTTTGCTCACAGAAACTCCTCAGTGACATTCACCTACTTTAGACCAGTAGTTGTCAGAAATTAAAAAAGTCTTTCCCAATTAACACTACTAGAACAGTAAGAACTCCCAGGAAACCAGAGGAGCATAAGAAAGAAAAATAGAAGCATTAAAGGCTATTATCTGAAAGCTTATGTATAATTTGCTGTCATTTAAGCTGGCATGTTTTTCTTTTTTTAGGGCAATGAGGGGGCTTTGTATCCTAAAGATGACAGTGATTGTAAATTAGACCTGCTGGTGATTGACAGCATAAAGTTATTTCAAATGTCTGAGTCTAGGAAGGAAACCACAGCCTTCTGTCTTCCTCCCTCCTCCCACCTACGCCACAGCTGCCTGTTCACCAAGACATTTAACACAACAATGACTTCCACAAAACAAATTCCAGTTTTCAGTTATTTCTGTATTTATGTGTACAGAAGCAGATTATACGGATATCCAAATTAACCAAATAGATTATTGCTCTGAAAAACATAATAGAAATATAAAAATCCTACCTTCCGTTTCACAAATTTGTCCCAGTAATTGTTAGGGAAGGACCTACATAGATAAGGCAAAGGTATTGCAAGTTATTTAACTTGTTAGGGGAAAGGAAAAAAAGAAAGAAAAAAGGAGAAAATACCATATTTCTAATAATTGCAAATTTTGTTCATTCGCTGCACTTCAAATTAAGAGAATCGTTCCTTTCCATGTGGACAACAGCTGTTATTAATCATAATTTGCTGCAATATCATCTTCCCTCTCCATACCCCCTTTATTTTTCCCATCTACAAATACGACTGGCTACAAAAGGACAGCAGGCTATTAGCAGGTTCATCCTTGTAATATCCTTTATCTCCTAAATAAATACTTTATCACCTCTAGCCATAAAAATCAAACCAGGCAATGATTTGCAGAGAAAAATAAGACAATCTGAAAGCATAAATAATTTTTAAGTTCATTAGAATACATTTTAAATAGAGGCTGAACACTTGAGAACCACTCAATTGTTTGCCAACAGAAAATTTTAAAATATTAAACTTGCCAAGAAAATTCAAGATCATTTGCCAATATATAGCAAATATACATATATTTAGAGCAGTATCCAGGAACTGCTCATTCTAATGATCTTACTGTATATTATATTCCATTTGAGGAATGCCAGTTAGCAGGAAACACTAAAAACTTGAAGATTTTTCTCTCCTTATTTCCTGGAAATAAGACTGAGTTGACAAAATATAGAGGAATGTAAAAGAGAAAAAAACCTGCTTAAACTGAAGGACAGTATTGGCAAAATACAGTAAGTGCTAGCACAAGAAAAAGAGATTCCAGAACAATGTTCTGCTGCGATGTAAGGCAAACTTCCCAATGACTATGCTCCAACTTTTACCTTTCTGAACTGGAATTCTGAATTAAATTAATCCAGATAAAGGGAAAATGCTTCTAGTGACTCAAATGGATGGTATTTTCTAGTCCAATGCTCTGCATTATTTTTTGCTTGATTTCTCAGGCTTTAAGAGATGTCATATATGTCATAGTGTAGCCAGCTTGTGTCTATCTCTTTTACCAAAAACATCCAATAATTTGTCAGGGTACATCTTTTGCTCTTTTAATTACTTTTTTCCAGTTATAGAAAGCATATTTCAGTTTATACAGAACACTGGGTACCCTCCAGCACTGGTTATTGTGATTGTACAGTACTTGCACTAAACCTCGAGACTCAGTTAACATCAGGGGGAAGGATTAGCCTGCTTAAATTAGCCCTAATCTTTTGTTTAACTTCAGTAGCCAGTGCAACATGCTGAGAACAGAATGTACAGCATGTCATTAGGGATAAGTTGACAAAAAATGCTGGTTCTTTTTGCTGAAGATAAACTTAGTGGGTCTCTAGATGGGTTGTTATCAATAGTGAAAGAAACTGGTTGGAAAATAAGCAGGCACTCCAGTTTCCCAGTTACCTTCTGTTGCAACTAATAATACGTGGTAGTCCATACTGCTGAATGAGGTTAAGAAAAATTCTTAAAACTTAGGTATAGGAAAACAAAGCATTCAAGAATTTCCAGTATTTTAGAAATTCCAATCATGGAAGTACAGATGGAAGTGACCTTAAAGATCACCTAGTTTCAACTTCCTGCCAAGAGCAGGACCAGCTTCCACTAGACCAGGTGCCTCAAAGCCCCATCCAGCCTGGCCTTGAACACTTCCAGAGCTGGGGCATCCACAACTTCACTGGGCAACCTGCTCCAGTGCCTGACCACTGTTATAGTAAAGAAATTCCTAATAGCTAATCTAAACCTACCAGTAAATTCTGAAAAACAGCCTGTAGTCATGGCATTCTTTCTGTGGGAAGAGAGCTGAATTGCTGTGTTTGTCTATGTCACAAACTGTTGCAGCTTAGTGGGACTCTTAGAATCAGTGTATGACAACTATAGTATTTGCTAATGCCTACAACTTGACAGAAATTCCTATCAGACCTACTCAAATTCTAGGAATGCTATTTTTCACTAGATTTACTCCTCTTGTCACATGCAAATTTCTTTAACAATGAATGGGAAAGAAAGGGAGGAGAATATTACAGTACAAGTGAAACAGAATCACTGGAAAGGATGGAAGTTATCTTGTTAAAACTTTCTCAATAGAGACTAATATGTGAAATGTCTTGGAGAGACATTGTGAGGTAAAATACATAATCCTTGAAAACCCTAGAAAATGAAAAGGAGGTGGAATGTATTATCATAGTATTCATTAAATAGTTATCATAGTAGTTATTAAATAAACAGATAATACAGGATTTCACTACTGTAGCATCTAATATAAATGCCTTCTTTTAGATGAACTAAGTGGCAGGTGAACAGGAAAGGTTCTCTATCTAGATAAGAGCTATAATATTTATAAGCATATAGTAATTTAATTTTACTTACGGAGTATTTATAACAAGGCGATCCCATTGTCCTTTAATATCATCCTCAGTTGGTTGTTCAGTTATGTATAGTCCATCAAATTCCAGCTTTCTGGCTACCTCCTTTTCCCTCTTGAATACAACTAGAGGGACCTATGAAAATGACATTGGCCATCTTTGTCACAGTTTTTGTATTTTTGCTTCTTTATAACACTCAAAATATAAGACCAAACATCACACTAGAATCTCTCACAGGCAGATCAATGCCCAGGTAGTCTCTGAGCAATGGCCACCTTGGTGGTCGAGCCCCAACCCTCCCCCACACCGCCTTTTACTGCTCAGTGTGATGTTACATGCAATGGAATATCCCTCTGGTTGGTTGGCTCAGCTGTCCTGGCTGTGACCCCCCCCAGCACACCTGCTGAGGGATGCACAGTGTGGGTGAAGCAAAGAGAGAGCCCTCACACTATGTAAACACTGTGCAGCAGTAACCACGTCTCTGTGTTACCTGCACTGTTTTAATCCAAAACACACACACACACACTGCTAGGAAGAAAGTTAACTCCGTTTCTGCTGGTCAAAATACAGGAGGAAAACCTTTACCTATTGAGCAGTGAGAATTTGTAAACAGCTAGGTAAAAACAGGTATTCCAGTATTAGCACCACCATCACCTTGGGACATAGCCAACGTTAAACAGACAGATTAGCAGTAAGATTAAAAACTTACCTTTAAGCAGTAGTATCCAATCACACAGACAAAGGAGATGACAGTATGAATAACTGCCAGTGCTCTGAGAGCAGGTGCCATGTAGCCAGTACTTTCTTCTAAAACAAAAAACACCATGCCCTCCTCCTCTTCCTCTTCAGCAAAGGAATTCCAGAGATTAGAGTCTTCCTCTACTTCATCAAGTGGCTCTTCTGTCACCTGAGAAAAATTCAAGCACATTGAAAACAAAACAAACTCAAAAGCTTTCCCTTTACTCTAAAGATATATGATATTTGCAAAGCTTGCTCAAAGGAAGATGAAAGGTCATAAGCTTTAAACATTCTTCATTTGCACAGCAGAAGTCTCTACATCATGTCATGTCACTGAAAAGAAAATCTGGAAGATGTAAATATAGGCAGTTTTACAAATCTCTCTAACAATGCTGTAGCAAAACTAAAACAAATGAAAAGTTATGCAAAAACGATTTCTTGGAAGAAGTGAGGAATGACAGGGTTTATCTATTATGACTGAATTAAGGAGCTTTTTTTGTAATCTACATAGTTCATGATTACTCGAATCTAAAAAGAAGCAAAATTGTCATATAATCACTTGGTACACTGTTCATAACTTTTTATTTCATTACACAGTTTAGAGCTTATAAATTATATACAATATTTCATCAGCTGACATAGTGCCCTAAGTTCTTCCAGTGACTTTAAAAACCTGCCCTTTAAAATAAAATCCCTGGGGGAACTTTTTTGACAGCTTTATCTGAAAGCTAAAGTCCTGTTCAGTCCTGTTTGACTCCCACTGACCCTTTCTTATGTATGACAGATGGACTTGCACTGATAGACATGAACTTTTGTCCTTGCTCTGCAACAGAACAAGTTGTCACCCATTAGACTCAAAGAAAAGCAGGAGATAACAGGGAGAAAAGGAGACTGGCATCGACAAAAGCAGAACTTTACATGTATATTTGAAGTCCATCTTCTCTAACCCTATGGGAAGGAAAGAGACAAGGAGGAAGCCCTAAACAGCCATGACATCTTTCTCCTGGAACGTGCACATACTTTCTGCCCAGTTTCCAAGAGCTTTTTACATCTTTATCTGCCCCGCCTCTGAGAACATAATTGTGTTACAGGAGTTGCATTTCAAGGTATTTCAGAACAGGACTCAGTTATTTCTAGACAGAATGTTCAGACAGCTGCTTTTGTTGTTGAAGTTTTTGATTTTAAGTAACAGAATATTAGTAGAATATGTAATATTGGAAAACACAGAGATCATCTATTTATCACAACTTTCATTCTATATCTAGGAGGGGAAGATCAAAAGGTCCAGA
Source organism: Zosterops lateralis (assembly GCF_965231275.1). Taxonomy (NCBI): domain Eukaryota; kingdom Metazoa; phylum Chordata; class Aves; order Passeriformes; family Zosteropidae; genus Zosterops; species Zosterops lateralis. The sequence continues at coordinate 31,311,780 of NC_139761.1, read as the reverse complement.
TTTCAGGGTCTGGATAAATCAGAACTCTTCTTCAGACTTCCAGGTTTGTATGGAAAGGGGAAAAATGAGGCTTTTATGGACGGGAGTTCTGTTTATTGAATTCTAACCTGTTTCATTTCAAGGTTGTGAAAATTCATGAAGGAAATTGGTGGAGGCTGCTGAAGATGTTCTACTTTGTATCATCTGGTGTTACACACCTGAAACAACTCTAGATTCAGGTGAACCTCTAAGGTTAGGTCTAAATTGTGAATATATAGCCTTCATCAGTGAGCTAGACAAAAAACTGTAGCCTACTATAAAAAAAAGAAGTAACTTTTGAGAATAATCAGATTAACTGAAGTCTCTTAATATTTTGAGAACAAATGAAAGAAAAATAATCCAACAGTTTTGACATTTGAATAATTTTAGTCTATTTCAATTTTCTCAGAGCAAGGTTAACAGTCCAAACAATAACAGACTTATGTGATTAAATGAAAAACTGCCTAGAAACTCAACTAAATGAGAAATTAAATAAACCTCTTTTCATTCAGCCTGAATAATATAAAAACAGAATAGTTACAAAGATTAAACTAGTGTATCCTCTGGTCCTAACATAAATATTTAAAGAACAATGTTACCTTACCTTGTAAAATAGAAGAATAAAATTGATAGCAAATGCAACAAATAGAGCAAGAAACCTTAAGTTGTAAAAATTTCTTGCCAAGTAGTGCTGAAAGTTAAAAAAAAAAAAAAGTAATTAAAGGCAGGCTGTGAGTAATATCAAATGAAAAATAGATAACAAGATTTTTAAAACAGTAAATACATAATGTGTTGCCTTCATACACCAGTTATAATATGCAAGGACATTTCTTGGAAGCCTACCCCCCCTTTTCATGATAAATGGAATTAAATACAATGGCCTTAAAATTACAAGTCAGAGTAGACTGAAACAGAAAGAAATATGTAAAGATATGTTAGAATACTGGAAATAAGCTACCTGAGAGTTTTCAGAGAATTCAATATTTCATGGTTTTAACAACAAAGAAAAATAGAAAGTAGAATTAAAGATTCTAGAAGTTAGATAGAAATCCTTAAAAAATGGAGAGCTCCTAAAAAGGAGTTAAAGAGGCTAATCTGTCCTGTTAGAAATTTCAGAACACTTAAATAAGAAACACTTAGTTATATAACTCTATGAAGTATTATAAAATCACAAGAGACTGACTACAGCAAATCACCTGAACACTCATGCCAAATTTCCCTTTATGATGACACTTCTGCCTTAAATATCAAAAAAGAGTTCCATAAATGAAAATTCAATGACTAAAGAATTTAGGAAAACTTACAAGCATCTTTGTTTGATAAATTTCCAACGCTTTGAAGAAGTTAGCCATAACAGCCTCTGGTTTCTCAATTTTTTGTCCATGCCTTCTCTTCTTTTTCTTCATTTTTCCCTCTTCTAGCTGCTCAGATTGTACTTCCTTTGCTTTGTCTTCTTTCTCACCATCTTCCATGCTAGAAGAAAGGTTAACTAAACAAAAATATCTAGCCAAATGTAAATGCATTCATTTCAAATGAATGTGAGTTTATAAAGTTTGGTTTTGAAAATTAGTTTTTATACTGTATGTAGCATTAGAGGAATTTAGTTACTAACAAAAAAATAAACAATAACAAAAAAGAACCCCCCCCCAAAAAAAAAAAACCAAGAAAAACAAACAAACAAGTTGGATTTTCATAAGTGTGAAATAATCTTGAGGCATCAATATGATTGTCTAAAAGTATTGACTCTGATGATACACTTAAAAAATTTAACTTTGGCAGATAAGAGAAGAAAGATAAATGACTCTGAAGTAAATATTTTAAACATGAAGCAAAATAGGAAAAAAAGAAGAAAAAGATAATTATCTATAGCTTTCAAATCTGTAAGAATCTCTAGGAAAAGTTTTGTGTGTCTCTATAAAATATTTTAATCTGTTCCTACAATGTGTGTTTTAAAAAAGATAATGGCCACAGATCTGTGTATGCATAAATGTCAAGGACCACAAAAATCTGATTGCCATTGTGTTGCCTAGTGAGATAGTCTGCCATCTTTTAGTAAATTTGAAAAAAAATTAGTATGTACCTCTTATTTTCCAAATACTGATGAGACAAAATGTAATTAAAGTTTTTTGAATCACGAGCATTTCTTGCATTATTTTTGGTCAAGTTATTTAGCATTAGGAAGTACCAAAGAGTTAAGCAGGAATTTTGTAAAATTAACTCACTCAGCCTTCTCAGCTTCTGCTTTTCTTTGTGTTCCAGCTTCTTTTGCAATTTCAGATATCTGTAAAAAGTATTTTAACTGTCAAAATTGATCCATTCAAATAAAATTCTGGTAACTTTAGTTACTGTCTTCTAAGAAACAAAACAATAATATTTTTATAGCACTTTGCACTTTTAAGGTATTAGATCTTTAAAGATAGAGAGATCAGGCTATATTTTAACAGTGAAAAAGGCAGAAATTTTTCAGTGTAAAATTACCAATACTCTTAACTAGTCTAGTTGACTGAACTGGACATTATATATAGTGATCAGGCAAATTATTTGACCATCTGAGGATGAAGGTAACTACATCCAGATCATATTCTGATACTAAAGTCACCCACAAAGGTTCAGTGGAGCTACTGATTGAAACAAGAAACAATATATTAATGTTATCATCAAAAATCTGAAAAATATCTATGTAATTATCAGATATTACAAACCCCAATTACTTGTCTGTGATCAAGTAATACAACAGAAAACAGACAAATACCTAAAATAACTTCTACTTACACAACGTTTTCTTCAAGCTATTTATCTTAGCTGGGCTGATGGTTCATTAAACTTTTACTGGCACACCACACAACCCTCCTAAGCATGTGTTTACAGCTTTCTCTTGAGATAAGGAAAAACCAATACACAATTTTACAGATGGCTAACTGTGGCAAAGAAGCTGGCGCCTCGATAGCAAACACCTTTAGGCTTGGTATTACAAATTCAAAGTAAATAATTTCAAATGCAGTCTGAGTATATAAGCTTCAATGGAAGTCCAAGAGGTTAAGGCCCTGATATCCTAGACTCACAAAGAAATCTAAAGTGCTTTAATTTGCTTCTATTCCCTTATGCAAAAACCTATGTGAACTCTTAATCCTCCTTCTGCATTCTTTTGAATGATGATGATCTTGCTGATGATGCCTGCTTCTTCTGTTGGGTAGGGTGGTAGAAGATTGAATAAATCCCTGTCTTGTCCATATATGGATATATGTCTTATCCATATATGCTCTCTCAATTTTCTCTTTTCCAGAGCCTTGACCTACTTAATTCCATACACAAGATTTGTTCCATATCAGGTTTTAACAGCTCATTGATCTTCATTGAATCTTTTCCAGTTTTATCACACTCTTTGTGAAATGAGGGAACCTGATCTTCAAGACACAGATAAATTAAGATTCATGGAGCATAGTAATATGGGAGTTTCCTCTCTTCCTTTCTCAAAAATTCAAAATTTCAGTTTGCTTGACTGACATTATCATTGAACTGATATTGTTGTACAACTCAATTATATTCCCAAGATTTCATACTTGAACAGTAACAATGAGATCAAAATGAAGCATTTTACAGGTAAAATTATAACTTTTCCTCCTGTATTCATCATTAGCAGATTTTTATCTGCTATTTTAAGGCAACGTAACAGTTAGCTCTTGATTTTATTGCTACCAGTAATTAGATTTATCAGCAAACTCTCATGTCACTACTACTTTTCTTCTCTAATTTGTGAACCCACATAACCCTCAGCACAGATTCCTATAGAACCTTACAGTAAAAGCAAAGTCCTAAAAGGCTTCATCATATATGATTCCATAGGTTATTTTGCAGTTTCTCTGGCTATTATCACTGACCTTATCACTATACTTTTCCAGTCTATAGACCTGATCTTTTATTTCTATCAATTTGTGTGAGTTTTATCATTGCAGATGCCTAAGAAAGACATATTGACTTCCTGAAGGAAATTTTTGATTCTTAAACTGTTTCTGTTTTGAGCTGTTTCTGCTTTGAGTTCCACTTATTCTTTATATCCAGTCCTCTAACTAGATTATGTGATGCATTTATGTACACAATGGGAAATAAATAGCAATTCCTGTAATATAGAATTAGTGCAAGCATTGCTTTGGCAAGTTTCACTAGATAACATATTAAAGGCAAAAGCTGGATAAATTGCATAACTGACTTCGCATTAATGTACAAATCAAAGTAAAGCAAAGAATATTCTAAAGTGTTTATTCAGATTGGAATTAAAATATTTATTTCAACTATTGTTGAAGAAAATTCTAAAGTGTTTACATATACCTGCCAAGATTCTTGCGTTAAAGTACTTATTTTTAAATACCAACCACATTATGTTTATGCTAAATGAGGCAGGATTTTAATAGATTGTAATTTTTAAGTCCACCCATAAAAGTGATATAATAAACAAATGAGAAAAGCACATTAAAAAATTTAGTTCAATTTAGGCAAGAACCAAAATCTGGGGACAAACATACTAATTAAGATAAAATAATGCACTAAGAAGTTGCACAGTTTAGACTTATCTTGAAAATACCTGGAAAGTATATCATAAAGAGGTGTGTTAATGATGCAAGAAAAGATATTTTTGAATAAAAAGTAGAAACAGACTGAGGTGTCAAATGAACATAATACCTTCCAAATATGATAAATAAATTTTGGTTTTGACATTTAGTTCTATTCATATTTACACAGAAAAATACTCTCTTTAGTCCAGCTGAGTGGAACAAAATACTTTGTTTATAAACCAGAAAAAGAGTAAAGAATAATTACATCATAAACATTAATCTAAAAATAAATTCAGACAAATATATTTCAAATAATAGGAAAAAAGGATACTGTGTTGCATGTAAAGCATATAGAAGAAAGATGTTAACGATAAGGCATTATTATGGAGATAATAAGTTGTAAAAGTATTTGAAGTATGCTGTGAAAATATGGGGTATGCAGAATAAACAAGGCCCTAAATCGTTTAAAGCAAAAACTGTGACTAGAAATTTGCTAGCAGTTTGCTTTGAGTAAAGTCCAGATGAACAGTAACAATTTACTACACTGAAATCTAAACACTAATTTTTCTGTGACAAAATTTCCTGTTGGTTTTTAAATGTGCAGAGATTATAAAGTAAGTTCTTATTAATAATATATATTAATCAGTTATATATCAAATAAATCTGTTATGAACATTCAACTGTTTATTATAATTATAATTATTAATATTTTCTTAAAAGAAATAAAAAAATCTTATATTTACCTGTAATCTTTTTTTCTTATGAACTGTGTTTTCCAAAGGTGTCTGGATCTCAGTACCGAGGATTTCTGCAATATCTCCAAGTCCAGCATCATGACCATGTTTTGATCCTTCTTTCTTTGTAGGAATGCCAAAAATGTCTGCAATTATGTCAGTTTCTCCCTTTTCACTCTTCACAAAGTCCCCAAGTTCAGCTCTTATGCCGTGCTCAGCACCTTCAGCTTTTTCTGCTTCCATAACATCATCATGGATTCCAAACTGTGTTGGATCAGGCATATCCCCTAATATTTTTGTAACTTTTATGTTTTTGGCTCCTTCAACCAGGCCACCCCCAAATACAGTGTTCCAAAGGATCTGGAATATACCCCACACTATAGAAAAGAACATTTGGAATGTCCCTACAAAGAGGATCCAGAAAAAGGAGAAAAACACTTTCACCATCTCTTTTACTGTCATCTTTTTAACTTTCCTGTATTGTTTCCTAAGGTTCTTCACAGTGACCATTTTTAAAAAGTTGGCAACATTCTTCTTCACTGCAGCACATGCCACTGCAAAAGCTGAAGCAGGTTCCAGGGACTTTTCTTCTTCCTCGTCATGTCCAATATCCACTACATAAGCAGGCTCTGCCTCTTCCTCCTCCTCAGGCCTCTCAGATGAATCTGTTTCAGAGATCTGGGATGCCAACTGCATTTCAAAAATTGTGTCCTCACAGAAATTCACAAAGAGTTCCATTTTTTCTTGCTCTCCCCCTTCATTTACAACATCAAATATGAACTGTCTTTTAGATTCCTTCACCTGTGGCTTCTCCCACTGCATTCTACTGGATTCACTGATTTCAAAGTAAACTCTTTCTATCTTCTTGGCCCCACCCATTATCTCAATGCGGCCAAGGTATGGTTCAAAGTAATTAAGAACACTTTCTGCAGGCTCAAGTAAGCTCTGAAGGCGTGGATCATTAGGCATGTGCTCTGAGAGGTTTGTTAGCAATACTACTACATTAAATCCAATATCTTTGGCTGGTTCGTGGAATCTTTCCACAAAGTCCACATAATTAAACATGTCATTTTCATCAGCTTCTGTACAGGACAGCAGGAAGTCAATCTCTGACTGTATATATTGTTTTTGAGCTTCCATTGATTTCTGAAATTCCTTCTTGGAAATGATTCCTTTACCATCTGGATCATACTCCTTGAAAGCATCTGAATTAGTCAGATCTTTTAACTTCAGGAACATGTCAAAGAACTTCAAAATCATTTCTACATTGCTAGATGATTCTACAAGTGTGTCCACCATTTGTTTTCCAATAGTTCCATTTACAACGTTACCTAAGTAGTGTGTTATAACAGAAAGTTATTTGACAGCTACTTTTTAAATAATGGGATTTCATATTTGTGCTGAAAACAGAACAAAAATTTTCTTAAATATTAGTATTTTTCTTCCAACATGCTTTTCTCTAGCAGCTCTCTATTTAATGACTATGTATATTCCAGAATAAATATTAAATAAATATGAAGAATATCTTTTTGCCCCAAAATTATATAAAGGCAATTAAAAAACAGTTTAGAAAGATGAACATAATAATTATGTTTTACACTAGGAAGGTGAGATAATCATATTTGACCATAAAGAAAAGCAGGTACAACCTTCAAGCAGTGACAAGAGCATCACTACCATATCCTTTAGTAGATCTAGCAGTTCCTTAAGCAATTCAATCTGAGCAGAGTCCTGAAAAAAAAAAAAGAGAACTGTAAGACAGTTTTAAATTTGTAATTGTATAGAAAACTAAATAAATTTGGAGAAAAATGGTATTGGAGATGATCAGATACATTTCATTCATATTATTCAGCAACATTTCATTGTCATTTTATTATGATTGCTATCAGAAGTCTAAGACAACATGCAACTTACTGCAGCAGAGGCATTAACACCGTAACATTAAGCTATAATAAAGCATTGAGGAGTACCAAAGTGCAGGTAAAGGACAGCAGAAAAAAATAAATTGGTTTCTACGCAGATCTGAAAGTATCTGTCTCAGAAAGAATCCATCCTTTTTCACTTCACTGGCAATATTTAATGACATAATGCATTACCACTCAAAGAGGACTAGAACTGTTCAGTTTAGTTACAGAACAAGTCAGAGTAAATGTGTTTGTGTTTGACATTAAGGTCCTAAAAACTATTCTCAAAATTCTGATATACTTCTATGGGGTGGGAAGAAATCTTGTTAGTCAGAGGATAGCAGAGACACTGAATAAGAAAGGAAATCACTGCTGCATTCAGTGCAGCGCTTGAGTGTATGCATACATTAAGCAGAAGCCTCAGAAGAACACAGAATCCTGACACTGTGGAGTGGGACTCCAGTGTGCCCTGCACCGTGAAATGAACACAGCCTGTGCTCCCATGCTCAGTGTCTTTAATTAATTAACTGGATAAGTCGACCAAATGTCACACTCCCTCTGTGTTTGGATCTTTCTCAGCTTCTCTTGGCCTGCTTATCTTCTGCATGGGATCTCTGTTCTTAATGGTGCTTCTGCTCTGACAGATCCTCTGGTTTTGGCAACAGGGAGGAAGGGACCAAACTGCCACATTCACTATCAGAAAGGTATAACTGAGCTGTAAATGTCAAGTCTGGTTTCAGTGAAGGTGAGTGCACAGTGACCATTAATGTTGAAAATACCTGTGAAAGTTTCATTTGCATATTGGCAAACACATGAAGAAAGCCAACAACTGCATCCCACAGCCTACTATGAGCCAGACTCTGTTGATTACCAATGCAAGGGCCCTAAAAAAAATTTAAAAAACACATATTTTTATTTATGTCAAATAAACCAAAACAAATAAATCAAAAAGAAGTTTCAGGCAGCCATGAAGCTACATGAGAAGGCTTTCCAAGACCTCTGGGTATCTAGTGCACTAAAATGTATCCTGTTAAATACATAGCTGTTTGCGTGTTTTAGTTTTCACTTTACACTGGTCCAGTGATTCCATGTAACTTTATCAAAATTTAAAAAAAATAAGTGCAAAGCATTTAAAAATTTATGAAAGAATATGATCATGCTGTGTGAGCATGGAACTCCTCTGTTAGAGCCTTGAGAAACACATTCTGTTTACCTGAATATATTCTGTAAGAGAATTGAATATTTGTTTGGTGACAGCCAAAGCTTTAGAAAAGTTACGTTGTCCTGATTCATCAATGACATCCTTTCCTGAATAGTACCAATAGAAGTCACTGATGGATTCCTAAGAAAAAAACAAAGTTACATTTTGTAGTTTTGAATTCTCTATGCAGTATTTACAGCCTGCATTTGTATCTCCAAAACTTGCTTCAGTAATTCAAATACAATTTGGCATATCTGTGTCAATCTGTTTCTCATTACAATAATATTTTGTGCCCTCTTCAGAAGTGAACAATGAAATCCATTATCAAACATCTGATTTCACATAGAATTCTGTAATGTCATCTGCTTTCAATGGAAAAAAAGATATGAAATAAATAAATTTTTTTCATTTTGGGTATCCCTATAGAGAGAATTTTCAGGTTTGATTCCAATAAAATGTTAATCTACACAAGTGAAGGAGGGGCAAATACATTATACTCCATTTTCATCTGTTTTTTCCTCACCTGAAGACGCAAGAGATAGTCAACAGTACTAATTATAATATTCACTGTTGTGGTGTTGCCCATCTGAGTACGTAAGTAATTTTGAAAATCTGAAATAAGAAGTGAGTTGTGCTTGGTTAGTATATAAAGGGAAAAAATACATTATTTTTCTATTGTCATGGAGAATGCCTTCTTTTTAAATATCTTGTTGGATAGAGATGGTTATGTGGTAGAAATTGAACTTTAAATTTCAATGTAAATATAACTGAAGAATTGCTATCCAGGTGACTTGGAACAGGCTTTACTAGTAATATGTTAAACACTGAAACTATATTAAGACTTAAAAAATCATATTGAACTCTGCAATTCAAATTGTCATGCCAATTTCCCTTCCAAAAATTTAATTCATTAGAGGAAAACATCAGAATCAGTTCTATTGTACTCTGCTTAGAAACAGACTCACCACACATTTTCTAAAAAATTAATTCAGTTCTCTTACCATTGTTATGCCCTTCACAGAGAAGTTGCAAAAATCTAAATAGATCTCGAGTAAATTCATCATGCTGCAAGACTTTTTCACCTTTAAAATATATAAATACAATGATTATGTGACAGTTTTTATGATTAATTATGCAGAACACAAAATCTTACAGTAACCTTTTAAACTGGAATTTTAATAAAAGAACCAGTATTTAAAAGCGTTAAAGCAATTTAAAAGAAACAGACTGATAATAATGAAAAGAAAAACTTAGACAGAAAAAGCAGAGCCAAAGTATTTAGCACTCCAATGCATCCATGGTTAAAAAAAATAACACTAATTTGAAAAAAAAAGGCAACAGGATATATATCTAATAAGTAAATTGTTAGTCATAACTAAAATCATGCCTTAAATATGAGTGACACTTCTTTATATAAGCATCAAACTCTTTATTCAAGCTAAACACACAACCTGCTGCAGACCATAAAGCTAAACCTAAAGATATCTGAGAAGATGCAATGAGAGATTTCTCTTTGTATTTGCAACACACTTTTGCAACAATAGTATCAAAAACTGTAAACCCAAACATACCACGCTCACGAACGATGACTGTGGATCAAAGAAAAATAACAAGAATACAAGATAAGAATGTTGGAAGTTACAATATTTTCCTTAAAAATTATTGCTAAAGATATTGTAAAAAAGGTATATTCAGAACCCAGAGCCTAGAATTACTTATAAGTTTAAAAACAGATGCCTTAAACCACAGTAAATAATAGTTTTAGTTAAAGAAGGAAGCACAAATAATGTTTTAAGGGCTATTGGAATCAATTTCATTTTACTTACGAGTTCCTTCTTCAGTAACCATTCCCAGGCCTTCTGCTTTATTCTGTCTCTCAAATGCATTCAAGTCAAGAACACTGATATTTAAAGGAAAAAAACCAGCAGAAACAGGAAAAAGAACTATAGTAACCAATGGAAAATCATTTTCTTCTAGAAAATTTCTAGAGGTTTTCAACAACTATTCTTGACCCGCTATGACATGCATTGCCTCATATTTTATTTAATACTGGTATTAAATAATGAGCTTTGGATGAAACTTAGGGTCCAGCATCCAATTCTGAAAATGAGTCTTAGGTCAGGTCTCACCATTTACTTCACTCCTGATAATGTCATTCACAGTTTCATGTACAAATGAGGAGTGGAAAAGGAGCCTGAAATATTACTCTTTACGTGATACATGATTTAAATCTACCAACAAGAGAACACTACTGCTGTTGTTTCCCTCTCACACTGTTTTCTCCTGTTGTCACTGTTACTTTTATTATATTGTTTCTGTATATATTGTTCATGGCTGTATTATTCAGAAGATATATGGAATTTCTGATTCTATATGCACAAGACAGAAGTGTAATCAGAGGTTCCATATCTTCCATGGTCAAAAGACACTGGTATCTGAATTTTATTTTGTTAACTCGGCATAGCCCAGCAGATAGAATAGCAACACCACCCAGTTGGAATATTTTCATTCAAACCATCCAATATAATTCTATCATTATCTAATTTCACTTCAGTTAAACAGCAATACAGTAACATATTCAATCTAGTGACACCATTAAAATTAAAAGCATTCCTTAAAGCATAATTTTCATTCTCTTATAATGTTCAAGTAATTTTATTGATACCTCTTTTAATAAAGTCCTGAATAATACATATAAACAATTGGTAATAATATCACAGCAGGGCCTGTTTGAGAAAATCACTGCTAAAGTGTTCTACATAAATGAAAAAATTACAAGGCAGATATTATTTAATTAGGCTGCACCTATTTGAAAATAATTTCCGCAATGCAGATCACTATTCCTTCCACATTTTATCCTCTATTCATACAGCTGCTCCACTTCTAATCCCAGTCTACTCCCTCAGAACCCTTCTGGTTCTTTAAAAGGCTGAGAAAGGGAGATCATCGACTGTAAGATGAATCAAAAACACCAGCAATTTTCCATATTCTGTATGTGAGCCCTTCACCTTAACTAATTTGAACTGTTTTATCAAGGGAATGGACTACTACAGTCTCACTGGTCACATGCCAACTCTAAAAAACTGGATGCATATGCAGATTCAGAAAAGGCAGAGATTATGCAACTCCTAAGAAATGTGCAGAAACTGAAAGCTTAATGAAGCTCCACTGGCCTGTCTCTCCGTTAGTAGTGGCTTTTCTCCATCCTGGGAACCTACTAGACAAAAACTTTGAGGGATCTAGGGTCAGTAAAGGAGACATATTTTACTTTTCTGCCTCTTCAAACTAAGTCTTCAAAGGCATGTACAGTCTTTTGCTTCATTTTTGCCTTTGAAAGAATATTCTAAAAGATTACCAGGCTATTTCTGTGATTCACAAAACTTTCCCATAAGAGTTCTACAACCTGTGACTCCTGTAATTTCAATCTAACATATCCACCTGCACTGAGCAATAAGACAACACCATGAATAAAATGGAACCTGTAATAATGCAATTTATGGTTTTACCTGCAGGACTGCATCAAGCCAGAGAGACTTTGAAAAAATCCAGCATCCTTTTTCTCCTTCAGGTAGTCTAGCATTTTCTAAGTGTTTATTTTTGAAGGGAAAAAATACAATGTTAGGAATATATAAAATAAATAATAATTAGCAATTAAATATTAATTTTTACAAGCCAAAATAAAATAGTAAAAACAAGTACCCTTATAATTAATTATATTGAAATTATATTAATTCAAAACTTCCTGAACTAATTTTTTGAAATGCAAATCACTGGCAAAAACCAATATAATTGCTCTTGCACCAAATATACACTGATATTTCTTCACTGTTTGGCTTAAAATTAAGTATACTAATTTAAACAACAGGACACTAAAATTCTCAAAATTACGCCCCTCATTTATGCAAACAAGGCTCACAGTAGTTAGAAAAGCGTTACCTGTTGAACTATGGTGTTTCCACCATTTAAAATAGCAATACCAAGTTTCAGTGTTTCAACAACCATGGGTCCTGTATGACCTGTCAAAACAAGGATACACTCCTTAAAACTTGCAGTTATGAACTCTTCAATCAGAAATGCAGTCTGGAATTTTTACTTAGTGCAGTTTTTACTGACATTTATTTTGCCTCATGAACTGTCGTATAGAAGCTGTATGCAATACGTACATGATAGGTATAATTACATAACACTCCTATATATACCTTAAAGATATCCCAGAGCATTACCTTGGCTTGCACTAATCATCTGAAGCACCATCTCAGCAGCTCCACGGTCATGTAAGCGAGCTTGCTGATACAGAGTTCTCTGCTTTTCCATTTCTTTCTCCTGCATTTGGGAACAAAAATTAGAACAGACTACAGATTGGAATGGATCCAGGAAAAATAGGAAGATGAGAAATCTGAAGTTGTTGAAGACCATCTGCCTCCAAAATCCATGGGTTGTTTGACTCCAAAGCTTCAAAACACCCCATCTTTCTTTCATATGAATAGCCTAGTAAACCAGCTCACTGTGTTCAGCACACAATGTGTTATGCTATTTTTGCATTTATTCTAGTGGACATATTTAAAATAATTCCACATTAGATTACGAGAAAGAAATGTTATTTAAACTCTCACCTCAAATGTCTTTTCTTTTTCTTCGTCTCCCTCTTCTTCTTCCTGACAGCTCTTTTTACATTAAAAACAGAAATCACAAGATCTTGCTTATTAAGAAACATAATGTCTAATTTCGCTATAGTACTTCTGCAAAAATGGGAAAGCAATTATTAAGGGTATTAAGAAGATTTAAAAACCTGTAATTGTAAATATTTGTGCTCATCTGCACTAAGAAGGTGATATTCCCTAATGTATGAGTATTTCAGGTTATTCATCCAACTACATACACACCCTGTAATTGCAGGCTATATAGTCTTGTCCCATATCTCCATATCCATGATATTTCTCTTCACAATCAACTCTCATCACGAGTCAGCTGTAATCAATATGTTGCAAAAACTGACTTATCTTTGACAGGCTTCAAGTATTAACTCAAAAATAATCACCCAAAGGAAAAAGATAACTAATGGGTTTAAATTGCTTGTGAATTAATTATATGGAAAAAAAAAGTGCCAAGTGAAAGGAGCAGGACTGCACCTACTGGAATTTTATGGAATTGTTTTAACATGGGAGGTTTATTGTTATACATATATGTAAAACTCTGAACAGCATATGCTTCATTAAAAACACAGAGGTTACTAGTATCGAGCAGTCCATGAAACAGAAGAAACAGAAAGAAAAGTTTTAATTAATGGGAAGTATCTAAATGCAGTGAGGGATGGAGCTTGAAATTATATACTTACTTTTGCCATCATGGCAGAATAGGCAATATACAGAGGATCATTTTCTAGGTTGCTGTGAAGAGTAAAAAAAAAATTAAATTATTTTTATGATATAGTAATATAAAGATGTCATATGCCTACCTTTTTTGTTAAAAGGTATTTTATTACAATTGTCTACTTGAAAAGCTATTACATTTTAAAATTGTGTCATGAATGACTTCTCTTATCTAAATCCAAGTCTCTAAGTTTTTACTCAAATTATTCAAAGGTATATTTGTGCATTCAGTTTAGTCATGTTGGGTCATTGGCTCTTGAAGGTGTAGAAAAGTAATACAGAGATATAAATTAGAATAATTATAACTGTCAGATGGCAAGGCTTTATTAGTCATAGTTTTTCTTTATATGAAGCTCTGGAATACTAATAAAAATTTAATTCTAATCTTTATAAACAATTTTTCTAATCTTTCTAAACAATGTACATTCAAAACAGAAACTGGCAATGAGATTCATAAACATCAACAAAACCTTTTCTGATTTAGTGAGTGAAATGTAATGAATACCAAAACCAAGAACACACATCTATTACCAGGAGAGACCAGGGTAAGGTACCCTGATTAAACCTGCAATTCCTGCAGAATTTGTGATTCTATGAGAGGTCATGTGCTATCATTTCTGCATTGGGTATTTACTAATCTTTTCAAATGTCAAAAATAGTCAATATTTATCTCAATGTAAAGGTTATAGTGAGTTTAAATACATGAAAACTCTAATGAAACTGAAAGAGAAAAAGGTATTCACTGTGTACAGTAATGAACTGCACTTGTGTTAAATCACTTTGGTAATGTTACTAAAAATTCAGTTACTGTGTGCTTTTACTCCATGGGCTTTTCCACACAGCTCTTTTACCTTCTCTCTGTAAGAGCACTGCGGCTAAAATAGAGGATAATCTGATGAAGTGGATCAGGATGGTTTTTCTCAGTCTCTTCTTCTTCCTCTTCATCTTTTTTTGGAGATGTCTGTCTCAAGATTTAGAATATAAAAGTTAAGCTTCATAAGTAAGAACAAAACTCAGTAACTAAGCTTAGGAAAGGATTTCAGAGATTTTATTCTATCCAATTTGTATTAATTGTCTGTATTGATCTTATTCAGGAGTTAACAGCATAACCTGCAACATTATGTGCCTGTATGACTCAGAAGAAATATGAGTACGTGATGTTTATTAATGTTTTTTGTAACTTTACACATTTCTCATTTGCAGCTATTGAGAACAAGAAAGGGAAAATCTTGGCGAAGCCTTATTCAAGAGAAATCATGCATCTCCAGCAGACCCAAATTGAAAGGAAGTTCTAGGTCAATTATTTTGTAGCAGAATACTGGATTAATTTTTAATTACATCATCGGATATATCCTATTCAGATTAGCGCTATCTACAACATTTTCATATATAATTTCTAAGTAACTTTGGTTGAATTAATGCTCATTATTGTAAACTTCAAACAGTTTTTGGCAGTTAAAAATATAACATAGTCAGAACAGGCCAAAGATCAGATTATTATCCTTACCTTACTTGTGTTATCACACTTTTGTAGTTTTTCTAATTATTGTAGATTTATTGTCATTACAGTAATAATTGTAATTACAGAAATTCAATTTACTTCTCTTGGAAATTTGAAAGAATTGCAGGCACTGCTTTGGTTAATGGCCTCATTCTTTCCTTTAGCAAGAAGCAACAAAGTCAAACAAAGACTGACAATATAATTGTCCAGAGCATGTGAAAAATGTCCCTACCCCCAGCAGGAGGGTTGAAACTAGGTAATCTCTATGGTCCCTTCCAACCCAAACCATTCCATGTCGCTTTGATATCAGGTATAATGGGTTTTTTAAAAGCATAACATGACTGTTTTTGTTAACACTGAAGCACTTCCTGATGCATCTGCATGTGATCCATAAAGCTGTATGTTAACTTTTATGGTGTTTAGAGACTGTGGAAGTATTTTTGACAAGCTAACTACATAGAGGGAAGAGAAAGAGCAGTAGGCATTTCGAAGTTTACCAGTCACTTTTATCAAGTACACAGGTAAACCACATTTTTGCTGAATATGACTGCATATATTTACTTCTCCTTATGATGCATCCAAAAGGAAAACAGCAAAGTTAATTTGTATCAAAGCTAAAAATGTTAAAATTAATTATGCATAGAAAAATTTTGAAAGGGAAAAGGATCAACAGTGTCAAGCTTTAAAAGAACCCCAGTAACTATTATACACAAACATAGGAATTACTATAATGACAAAAATAGTCTGACTGTTCATCTAATCCATTTCTCTTCCCAAGAATGAGTATCACATAGCTTGTCTGAAGGCATAAATCGCCTTAATGCACTTCAGTGAGCATCACAGGACAAATGTCTTTTTGACCACAGTAGAAAATGACCTTATGCTCTGAAGCATAAGGATTAATACTTTATAAGCTTATGCATACAGTACACAAAAATTAAATATAGTTTATGATAGATACATAGAATACACACTGAAGTGGGCACTGATATATATGCCCAATTATGTCAGTACTTACAGCCAAATCCTGAACTAGTTTCTCCTCAAATGAATATTCCTCTGTTTCTATCCAAAAGTTCTGATAGCCATTGAGGAAGAGGTTAATAGAACGGTGCCTGGGGGGGTTGTGAAAGTGAGATCAAGAGGGGTAACGGAACAGAGTATAATAGCTCAGATGGTTAATGGTTAGTAAGGATACATATTTGTACAATTCTGATCCTCTGATTGGTCAGTGAAACAAAATGCAAAACATAACTAACACTCAGTGACAAATCTGCAAGTACTTTTGAACATTCTTACTGTTTTTATACACATATATACACATTACTTTTTTATTTTGAAGTCTAAGAGAGGCCTAAAATACATTATACATGAAACTGCAGGACTGATACCTTAATGCAAGCATGAGAAAAACACACACTTGAACAGACTCAGAATGAGAGCGTGGGGTTTACATCTACAAGGTGTAAATCTAAATTACCAGATTTAGGACATCAAGACAGCAGACACTGGCCATCAACACCAAAATAATTATCAAGTGCTTTTCCAGCATAACATCTACAGACAATCACTGTCTTCTTCCACAGAAAGAAGCCCAACCTCAGCTTCTTGTCTTCCAGTTCCCAATCAGGGCAGTACTAGCATGTGCTCAAAGAAGTCGCATTAGAAATAGACAAAATCTGCTCTATAAAATGACCAATTTTAGAAAATTCTAAGTCATATTAATTACTACTATATACTATTCATTATTTTAACTTTCCACAGAAAATACAGCTCATAGCAATAAGACTACATATAATAATGGCAAAATAATTCCATCTTTACATTATTTTGGGGGAAGAATTTTTTCTGAGCTGCACTACATGAGGTTAGAAAGGCTGTTCAATGTAGCCTTTTCCTTTACTTTTTATCCATTGCCACTAAAAAAAGCTATAAAAATGCACTGCATATACACCTTTAAATACCTTTTAAATACATTATGCACAAAAATCAGTATTTTAAAGTGGAATAGCTATTGAGTCAACAATTTAGGCTCACTTGCTGACAATGCTGCTGTTTTATTATAAAATTTCAAAAACTGACCAATCAGAATCCCCTCTGAAAATTGTACAAATTCATGTTTTTATGATAATATCAAATCATGGCTGGGAAGGAAGAAGTGAGCGTATAAGCAAGAGGCTCTCCACAAGTTACATTACCGTTAACTTGAGTATAAGCCTGTCATACTGAGTTTTTTCATGTACTTTTTCCAGCCAAACACGTTGAAAGGTGCTCAGGAAGAAATTGCTAATTTTGTGTCTGAAGAAAAGCATATAGGTTTTCATTGAAGAAAGGCACAAGTTAAATTCAATAAAGTAGTCAGAAAGAATGTATTCGTAAACCGTGTTTGAAAAACTGCCATGTACAACTTTGCTGTATTTATGTGCATATACAGAGGACAGACAGTAAGACAAAGTTTTTTCAAATTAATTTCCTTAAAACATCAAACATAAATAGACACATTTCAGAGAAAACACTCTTCACACAAGACACTTTTTCAAAGCCATGTACATTCAATAAACACAGAACATGAATTAGTGCTTCCTAACTTAACTGATGTTTAATTCTGTGAAAAACTTTTTTTTTTTTAAATAAAGCTATTTGTTTTGTATCTACAGGCACTTTCCATCAAAGGGAATTCTTGGAATATTTATGGTAGAAATTAAAGTAATTTTTCTGTGATTTAACAAATTCCTTCATATCAACAGACATGTACATTTCTGAAATATATTACTGAAATTCCTAAAAACTGATAGATATTGAAGTGAATTTTGCAGAAAATTACCTTAAGCTCTGAGATTTAAATTAAACTATACTGAAATCCACCTAAATATCCTGAAAATTTTCAAAAGAATAAGCTTATTATTTACTGAATATTTATCTTTTTTTAGGATAAATGAGAGGTTATTACCATAATATTTGTTTACTGCCCTTTAAAGTAATTGATTCTAACATCAAAGTTAGAACTAATACTCCCAATACAAAGCTGCAACTAAAATGAGGAAATAGACAGGATAGAGAGCTGCACCTTAAACTCTGGATCAAAGAGATTTAAATAGCTCCTAGAATAAATCATACCGCACTTGAAATAATCTCTCTAGGGTTCAGACATGTCTGAGCAACACTGTCAGTTTAGATGATGGAGATTGCTATAATAGTGTGATAGCCTTATTTTCTTGTCAGAATCCTATGATTTATCTAGCAAAAAAAAAGTGTCTATAAGCTAGTGAACTTTAAAACTTTGGTTTGCACCTATCAATTGAGCAGTATACCGAGAAGTTTGCTCATGGCAGCAGGGTTGGAATGGATGACCTTTAAAGGTCCATTCACCCCAAACTGTTCCACAACTTTAGGATTTTAAGTTCAAACTGTGTTTTCAGTCTTATCTGTTTTGAAGTGCAAGAGAGCACAATTAATTGACAAAAATAGTTTTATGAGACCTGATGTTTAGTGACTACAAAATTAAATAGCTGGGTTGATTTTCCTCATATTCATATTCAAATTAGGTGTAAACTGCCCCACAAAATATGTGAAGTTTGAGAAAAGTTTTTAACAAAAAAAAAATTTAAATAAGTTACAAATAATGTAAATATTCCATTTCAATATGGTATTATTCTATATTTTATTGAAAATAAAAAAATCAAGGATTTAAAGGTTCATAACCCACTTTGCCTCTTGGCAAGTGTTCCATCAACCTCAAATATAAAAAAAAAAAAGTGGGTGCTCTGTAAGGCAAAAAGGGATGAGCCCTTTCAACATTTGGCTGCTCATGCATGTATTCCAAATATTTTAATAATTTACAAAGGCAG
>NC_139761.1:30661861-30692455 GCF_965231275.1 Zosterops lateralis | reverse complement strand
AAGTCAGATTTGGTTAAGTTCTAAGCAGGAATCCTATTACTGCACATGGGATAAAAAAATTATTTGTTCTACTTGATGCTAGTGGCTCAGAAAATGTTTTCCAGCAAGATACAAAACAATGAGTCAAATCCTTATCAATTCCAATGTACTTGAGATGGATCTAACTCATCAGAATATCAAAGTTTCATAAATTATTCTGGTTAATGATTTGCAATAACCTAGAACTATTTTGATAGAAATTACTGCTACATGTTGGAAAGGTGGAGACCCAGGTGGGAGGGTGGAGAACACATCTTGTGATGTTGATGTGGCAGATGTGTTTGATTTGCAAGCAGTTGCAGTGGTGATCTGTTGTTCAGGATGTTTATTCTATCCTGTTTGAGCATGCTCACAGGGTGCTGTGGGATTATTATATGTTTGATTTTGGTGATATCTTACATGCTTTAAGGTAAGGCCAGTTAGGACAGCATTGCTACTGGAACAGTCAACGTCACCTTCCTCCTACTCTGCTCCCTTCCCTATCTGGCACCTTAGGTGGCCCAAATATCTTTGTGTTGGGCAATGTGCTTCACTGGGATGTTCACTTAGATTGAAACTAGCGTGGGAAAAACATCCTGATTAGTCTTTTAGTATTTCCAGCTAACCATGCAACTAGATAAACACTCACACTCGCCCAAGAATGGATAACATGGAGTGGAGAGCAAGAAGATGGTGACAGTGCAAAACTGCTTTTTATGGAGGCAGTGGTGAGTTGTGCCAGCCTAAAGTGTGGCTTGGTACAAAATTTGGGTAAATCCAAAGAAGAAAACACTGTTTAAGTACACTGAAAAAAGCTGCAATCTCATTTGTTCACAAATGGTTGTGCTAAGAAGTAATTATTCTGTGAAGAACATGCAAAAATCATATTTAAAATATTGTTCTTAATTTAGTATAAGTTTTCATATGTTTATTTTTTTCATTTACTTTTTGGACTTACGGACTTTTTGGACTTTATGATCAATAGTCACCTAGAAAATAATTTCTCAGGATCCTCCAAATATATCCAGAAGTTACAGTGGTATCTGCTGGCCAGCAACTGGGGACAGATTCATTGCAGTCATTTCAGCCCATATGAAATAGGAGCAGGAGACACATTTCTGTACCATATGCAGAAATGTGCTGTCTAGGGCAAACTGTGGTCTAATGTGCTGAACACAGAATGACCCATCAGCACTCCTGGGTTCTCCTCTCAGCCCTGCATCCCTGTTTTGTGCAGTCTTTGGCAATTCATTTAAAATATTTCCAGGGTATGGTGTGATGGAACAAGAGCTTCCAATGCAGCTGAAGAGATTTCAGCTGAGATGTTGTGGTCAGTTTTATGCAGACTTTTAATGCAATTCAGGGCACAGATGGGTAAGTTTTAACTGCAGGGAATTCAAGCAGACCTGTTTCTTTTTCAGTAAAATGAACAAGGAGCATTTACACAACTGTTTAATATGTTCAGTCATGAGGAAGCAAGTTCCTACATCACTTGACTTCCATGGGAGGATAATTCTTATTCCACCCTGATTTCCCTCACTTCTAGAAATGAGACTGGAAATATCCACTCTATTTTTAAGGGTCCCTCAGATATGCAAACAAATACATAATTCTCTCAAGCTTTTCTGGTCCAATAGAAGCAGAAAGAAATCAGGAATGGATAAACAAGGTCTGAATGGAGTGTTAACTCAAGTGCAAGTGAATGTTGCACGTAGTCTTTGCTTTAGAAAATAGACTGCACAGTAACAGGATAGCAAAGAGGGAACTTGCCTTCTACCACTTCAGGTGCCCAATATCTAATATCTTCTTCCACCATGCTTATTTTTGCCACTTCGTCAAAATATTTTAATTTTAAAAGATGTTAAACCCAGAGAAGTTCTGCACTGTGCTTGTTTATTTTCCTACAAATGGTCTTGTGCTGCAAACCAATGTGATGAGTACTCTGTATGCGCCATTATTTCTAGAAGCCATAAGTAGTTGTTCTAAATTAATTAATTACATGATTGTACCTTTAAACAAATTCTATTTAATCTTTATATCATTATTATCACATGCATGCTGCCTCTTGGAGAAAAGCTTTAGCTCGGAGGAGTACAACAAAAACCTAAAACACCAATATAAGCTTATTTAAAAATCAAGCAGCCAGTATAGATGAGGTTTTTGGTACTTACACTGCATGTTTCCATTTCTACTTTATTACTGCAAGTTTCCATTCTTACTTCTTCACTGTGGAGCTAATTCATCCTTTTATTTTAGAACAAAACCTCTGTATTTCATCTAGAGTAGTGGAGATTATGACTATTATCTTAGAATTGTAGTCTGCTTCAGATCTGGGCTATTTTTAATTCAATTTGCCTAAGAGATTTGTTTGGGTTTTTTTCCCCAAGGAGGACTTGAAGGAAAAAGTCCTGTTGCTTACTTTCCAATTCAAGCTCATCATGTGTAACTCTAAAAATTCACTGCTTTTAGTTTTCAGCACTGGGATGTATTTCTGGTTTAGTGACTAGCTTAGACCAGACACTCACCTTTTAGATGGCCAAACAAACCCTACTTAAGAGTACTTTCTACATTGTAAAAGATGATTAGTCTGGCAAATTGGTAAAATACTCTAGGGTCTCTCAGATCCTCAATTGCTCTGATGTCTCTCAGCTGAGAAATAAAACAAGGTCTTGATTAGCAGTGTTTATTAAAAGCCCTGTGGCACTTTTTGCCCAAGCTGACTATAGATGGGTAATCACATCAATGGTTACATAACGAAGATAAACATTTCACGGCATTATAAACTCTCCTGCTGTGAAGCACAAGCCACCCACCAACTGCCTGATTTTAGGAAGAACCCTCTCCATTACATAAGTGTTCAGTATGGGGGTTTCTTGCACCTGCCTCTGAAGCATCTGGTACTTGTCACCTTCAGAAACAGGATTCAAGACTCGATGGACAACTAATCTGAGCCAATCTGGCAATTTTTATGTAACTAAAGGCTCTTTGTGACAGGGGGACATGTCATAGTTCTCACTGATGTATCTGCTGAGTTCCCAGGGCTATTTAAAATGTGTATTGTATTTTCTTCCTTAAAAGTTCATTTTTAGGCTACTTGATGCAAGGTAATATTATAGGAATCGCTGTACAAATGTGAGAGTGGGACTGTATTCATGTGTGTGATTGTGGGAGACTTTTAAGTACATTTCTGTTCATGAAGAAGCAATGAATTGCTAGCAGAGAAAGTGGGAGTTCTATTACATAAGTTGGAGCTATTCAGGATATCTTTAACTCGTTCTCTCATATGCTTGTGCATTTTTCCTCTCTTTACAGAAAGTGCAGAACAGGTGTAACTATTTAGCATCATCTGTATCTCACCCTAGATTCAACTTCTCCCTACAGTGTTAGCGTGGATTCCTGATTGCTCTCACAAGCAGATCACACGAATGTTACCAAAATGCTTGTGAAAGAATTTACACAATAAATTTCTACCAAGGGACTTTATTATTTACAAGAACAAAAATTTTAGATACCTTCTAATGAAGTAATATTTTTGATTTCAAAGCAATCTGCAAATTCCAAATAGGAAATATGTTTTTTTTCAAGAAGATATATGGGGCTCTGGGATGGTACATGGTCATAGTAAAATCAACTAATTTTTTGTCTAGGCCATATTTAAATTTCATTGATGTTTCTAAGAGTTAAGCTCATGCATTGACCTCTTTGTGGCTTTAGGATAGTGTAACTTGCAGCCTGTATTAAAAGATGTCTAAGCATTTCCGAAAGAATGGTCTTGTAGTTCACAGCAACAGTGAAACATTTTATTGTGAAGCATTCAAAACTGTATCTAATTGGAACATAATACTCTTTTAATTAAGAAAAAAAAATGCAGCATTAGATGCTGTATACATATTCCTTGGTAACGATCTTTAATATTTTAAACATCAGTTTCATCTGAAACTCTCCAACCAATAGACTTCTTGAAAAGCTCTCCAAACATTTTCATCCATTGCTGTGGATTCCAAATGTATTGGCTCTTTGTCTTTTTCTTGGTTGCACTGATTGCAACTGTCACTGAGTCACACAGCTTGCATTGGGCCCGCAGCCAAGTTGATTACAACAACAACTTGTGAACCATAAAAAGGTAGTCTTGGATCTCAGAGAGACCTGAGTTATAAAGACACACTTAATCCTTCTGAGAAAAGACTGGACTCAATAAATACTTTTGCATTGTTGTCTCTACTTTCTCAAGAATAATTAGTTATCAATGGTGAAATTAATTCTTTTGAGACATCACAGTCAGTTACAAATGGAAAAGTTGTGGAAGCTGCCTGTCAGATATTAAGGCAGTACCTGTTAGTGAGCAGATCACAGACATACAAGTTTAGGGACAAATGTGCCAAAATAATTTATTACGTCTTTTCAGTCTATTTCAGTGTTACATGGGCATGTCAGTAAAATGCCTGCTCACCAGCTCTCTAGGAATATTTGATATCTCCAGGGTTTAAACAATAAAACTAACAAATTTCTTTTTATAGTAACATTTTATACAATGGATGGTAAACATACTGAGTAGGAAGGAATTTGAACTCTTTGCTTTTGGGAAACACTAGAAAACAGTGTATTTAAAATATCACAACCTTTTTGGATGGCTGAGTCCTCATCTTACACAACACAGCATGGCACACATAAATCATTTGAGCAAAAATAGTATTTTCATAATAGTAAATTTTCAGTATTTTAACCCATAGATTTTATTTGATTAGTTCAGTGGGTTTGGGTATATACACAAAGGAATAAAGGGTTCAGTTACTCTGCTGAAACATCAATTCAAAAGTGAAGTTTTGCATAGACAGCTGAAAGAATTCTATAAAGTAATAAGGACAAAAAGCCATTAAGTTAACTTACGTGGCTCTGCTCACTTAAGCTGAGCACCTATGTTAGATAATTTCTCTGTTGTACTGACCTGTTAGGGTTAGAGCAAACTGCTGTGTTAGAACAACCCAATGTGTTTCTCTTCCATACTTAGTGAGAAGCTGGTCTCTCTCTTCATTCTCTGACTAAGAGAAAACATCTTAATATCCAGCCTTAATCTGTTCATTCAGTCTATTCATATCCTACACATGTGTTCTTATGACAACACTATCTGCTACCTTAAATAGTTGTTTCCCCCTTGATCTATTTAGTCTGTCATGACATTAGCCTCCATACTCTAGATGAACCAGACTGCAGTCTTCCATTTTCTTCTCATATGCCTGGCTCTCCATTCCAAGACAAGTTGAATAGCCAATCTCTGCAACTACTTTAGCTTGCATTACTTCTTGAACATGAAACATAGTAATTGTGCAGAACAGTTCATATGAGTTATTGCCAGGGTTCTGCGCTAATGGTATTAATCCTTCTCTATCCCTGATAAAGCCTATGAATCTATTTCTCTTTTTCTTTGGCTATAGCAGATTGGTAGCTCAAATAGTTTTGTATCCAGTTGATGTTTACATATCCTTATCCTCCTGAGTCTCCTCTAGCTGAAAAGCTTGTATTTTACAGTAAAACTTCTCATGCTTGATTTTAGTGTTTGGAATTAATGTCTGCTACTCCAGTCCTCAAAGTTACCCAGTTTTTCTGGTGCAATATCTCCCTTTGTTGCCATAATTTTCCTTTGTCAGTCCATTTCATAACCACAGCTGTTTTCAGTGATATCTACATCCATCCAGGTGCAAATGGGACTAATCCAAGAGCAGTGCTTTAGGAACTCTATTTGCTGCCTTTTTGCAGCTTGCTGATTTCCTTTCAACAATTGATGAGAGACATCTGCACTTTGTAAGGTGGCGTGGAGGCCATTGCTCCTACAAATATTTTTAAATGAGATTTGAAGAGACACTTTGTAAACAGAAGAAGTAGAGACAGGATAACTGGTTGGGTGTGATTTGTTGTTGTTTTGGTTTTTTTGTTTTCGGATTTTTCCCCCAAGATATTAGAATTCAAGGCCTTAAAGCTATTTTTGTCTATCAAATTTCCCCCTGCTACCTCAGTCTGCTAACAGTTGCAGGCAGTTCACTAGTTTATATGAAAGCATTTTAGCAACTTCAGAACAATTAAGGGCAAATAAACAGTACTAATATTCAGATTAAGTATGAAAAAGTGTGATCTGATTTTGATGCCTCATCTGATTTAGAATTCTGATTAGAAGGCATCAGAAAACTTTCAACATGTCTCCCCTTTCATCCAAGTTTGATTAAAAAACTGTGGAAGTAAAACTAAAAGCCTTTGTGAGAAAGAAGGTTGTCAGGTTCATTCAGATCCAGAAATTCAAATGTATCTTGGAACAGTAAGGCAGAAACCATACTTAGTTTCAGTTTAATCTGCAAATCACAAAGCTACATCAGAACTAGCAACAATTTATATAATTCTTTACAGTTTCATTATACAAGGCAAGACATAAAGAGTAACAACCCCTATCTGCTTTCTCTCATTCCTTAGGTTGTAAACTGTTTGAGGTAGGGCTTGTTTTAAGATTATTCTGTTTCCATAGTGCTTAGAAAAATGGGCTCTTTTTCTTAGTTGGCACTATTGTAAGAAATACCATTTCTGAAGAAGTATGGACAAAAACTGCCCTGTTGTCAATGAATCATGGATAATAGTAATGCTTTACATATTTCCTCTTAGCCTCCACATTCTGTAAGGATAAAAAAAATCTCCCACTGTAAATAACAAAGTACATGTATTTTCTGTACAAAGAACAGTGTTCAGTTAATTTAATGACTAAATCCAATTCACAAATATATGAAAAAAATAAGAAACTATTTTTAATTCCTTCCACTGTACACACCAGCTGCAACATATATGATATGACATTCCTACATCTCTGATCTTCTCTGAGAAGGGAATTTTAAACCCTATTCTTGATTTTCTGAGATTGATTAAAATGCTTCAGCACAGCTGAACTGTGCAGGTGTAAATTGTCTGTGTGTGGGAGGAAGAGACAGAATTGCTTCTCTTCAGCCTGATCTGACTTACACTACAGCAAACAGCCTTTTCTCCTTTACGAAATGTGTGGTAGTTAAGAAGCATCCTGCTCCTCTTGTGATCTGGTGTACTGACAGAGTGTTTCCAGTTATTCATTCTAGATGGAAATGCAGACAAGTACAATGAAGAACACATGGCTGGAAATGTGCTCTGGGTTTTTGGTTGAATTCTTCCATTGCTAAATCAGTCTTCTAAATGCTTGTGAAGTACCCTTGTTTTTAAAATGTCTTTCTCACACACACACACACACACACCCACACACACACATACACATACACTCATTCACAGACACACATGTAGCCATGCACACATACACATATATGAACACATGTCTTATGGATGAATCACAATGGGTCCGATTGGAAGGGACCAGAGAGGGTCATCTGCTCCAACCTCCATGTCATCCTAGAGCACACGGCCCAGGATTGTATCCAGATAGTTATTGAATATCTCCAGTGAGAGAGACTCCTTTTCCAGTGCTTGGTCACTCGGTAAAGAAGTTTTTCCTCGTATTCAAGTGGAACTTCCTGTGTGTCAGTTTTTTTCCATTGCCTCTTGTCCTATTGCTTGGCACCACTGAGAAGAGTTTGGTTCCATCCTGTTGACCACCTCCCTTTAGACAAGGTCTCTTCTCAGTTGTCTCGAGACTGAAAAGGCCCAGCTCCCTCAGCCTATCTTCAGAAGAGGATTCTCTAGCTGTTTCTGAAAATTTGTCTCGGTTGTTCTTGAAAAATTAAGCATTTCAAAATTAATAAATATTCTCAGCTATTTTTCTTCCATGACATTGGAAGGCTTGGTAGGCTCTGATGCTGCTGGTGTCAGAGTGTCTACAGTTCTCAAAACCTGGGCTTTATTGCACTGGCCATTGAATGAGCACGTAGAGAATAATCCAATGAGGAGTGGAAGTCCAGTCCTGTTTAAAGACAGAAATGGGAAACATCTACAACTATTATCTGTCCATTGCCTGGAATTGGCTAGGGAGACTAGATTGTGAGTGAGGCACCTAGATCATCAGCAGCCTGAGGATATGTGTTTTATATTTTTTTCTGCTATGATTAGCCCAAGGTTGTACTGAGTCCCTGTGGTAATAGCATGAATTGATTCTAGATCTCTTGATTTCACTCTAATATGTTAACCACACATTATTCTCCTACTGTTACTAGAAAATGTGTACCTGAAAATGCTGCATATCTGAGATTGCTGGGAACTGTTATTTAGTTTGACTGGCTATGCATCAATTTAGAACAGTAAGAGTGAGCATGCTAAAAGTGGATTGGTAAAGCATTTTGGGAAATTAAAAATTAAATCTCAAGAGACCATCACAGTGAAACTTTCTTGGAAGTCAATGGAGAAAGCAGCTGACTGACATATATTTTATACAGAAATTCACCTAGTGTGCAAAAGCAAATGTTAATGTAAAAGCAAGTAACTTTTTTTTTTTCAGTAATTTGACTAGAAATGTGCTGTGCTCAGGATGCAGACTCCTGGTGCACTGCAAAAGGCCATCCAGTGAAAAATACACTTTGAGCATGTACTTTGGTCTCTTGTCTTTTAGATTACCATCAAAGAAGTCTTAAGATACCATCTCTTTGCTGATATGCCCTTCTAAATCAATATAGTAATTACCTCTGTTAAAATAAAAATACCATCTGAGAAGCACTCCTGTAACCACTGCTCAACATAGGTAAAGAAAGTAAGTTTATCTGCAGGAATGAGGAGGAGTCAAGCAAAACAGTCATTCAGCACATTTGTCTTTTTTTTGTCCCCAATCTCCTGAAGCCATCAGAAATATTTTGCTTCACAGTATTAATGATCTGGTAGGATAAATATTTTTTGTTTAAGTTTTTAAAAGTGCAGGAGTAGACAAAATGGGAAAAAGACATAATAGAAAGAATCAAGGAAACCATTTTTCTTGATCTGATGCTAAGTTTCTTAGTACTTACAAACTTTCAAAATCAGCTGCTGAATTTTGAGGTGGAGAACTGCATTACAATACGTAGCAGTAAGCTTTTTCTCGTTTTTATTACTTTAGCATTTAGGTAGATGACATTGACTGTAGCAGTTAACTTGGACTTTCAGGCAGTCTTTGTTTATGGCCTATTGTTCCTGTATATATTTTCAAGTTCTATGCCATATGAGTCTTATTGTTAGGAATTTTCCATGCTTCACTGTATTACTGGTTTAACAAATATTACAGCATTCCAAATATACATATATTTTCATATATATTTTCAGTTTTGCTTTTAGAAATGCTTTATAGAAGGTTTGGGATCAAATTTCTGCCTGGTGTGAGAATGTAAAATTATATTATTGAGAAGCATAAGCTTATGGCAGCCATAAATATATGAAATGTAAAGAAATAATATTCTTCTAGATTACAGGAAATAATCTCTTTGATATCTGCCAGCCCAGCAGTGCAAGGGATGGCTCCAAAGGAAAGACA
Organism: Zosterops lateralis; assembly: GCF_965231275.1. Lineage (NCBI taxonomy): Eukaryota > Metazoa > Chordata > Aves > Passeriformes > Zosteropidae > Zosterops > Zosterops lateralis. The sequence goes on along the minus strand of NC_139761.1, from coordinate 30,682,989 downwards.
CTGTTACTGGGAATATATGGTTTTGCAATAATTTGCTAAGAAACGCTCTAGATCTCATGATTTAGGTACAAGGAAGTCTGACCTTGGGACCAACAGCTTTAGGACTTTGAGAATGCAAAAAGAGATGCCTCTTGCCACTACTAATCTTCTGAACATTTCAGCTGCATTCTGCTGGGTTCAGCTAGATCAGGATGTCTTGTCTGTCCTTTAATCTTTCCACATCGCATTTTCCTTTCTTCAACAGTGTCAATGCTTTTATTTGATTTTCCATTAGAGTTGTAATCAATGGCTTTCAAAATTGGTGAGTGGCTGACATTTGCTTTGGGATTACCTCAAACTGTGAGACCATTACTATTCCTGTGTTGGCCATGAATATATTTCACTGATCATATATGCTAGCTACTGTATAGTGATTGCTTCTATTAAATGAAACGCATGAAAGAAACCTTGCCAGCATCTTAATGAATCTTCTGAGAATGATTCTCTTATGGTTCAGCTGCCTTGCTGAAGCTCCCAGATCTTTCATTTTCAAATCTACCACTTACATTTCCATAGACTTTCATCATTAGCTCACAGATAAGGTAAAGAAATGTGAAGCCCAAGATTTGGCACATACTCTTGCTTTCCAAATAACACAGAGATTCTTCAAACACTGTAGACCACAGAAAATTTATTATGCAACTCAAGCTATTTTAAATGAAAAAAGTCAGATGCAAAAAAAAAGCTGTTGTACAATTATATATATTTATGTTTCAAATGTTCTCATGGGATTCAGAAACACAGAATAGATGCTGCTCTCAAATTACTCACAAGATTGCTATAGAAGTCATCCTACTATTCTTAGAAACAGTTCTGAGAACATTTCTTTTGGTGCACCATCACGAATAAATCCTACTTCATCTCAAAACCCACAGAGACTCAGAAGCCCTTTCTGTGCCACCTTCGGATGGATCAGGATACCCCATTCCATTGTTTTGGATGAATCACTGGTTCTTTCCAAGCAAGATTGTTACTAACTCATAACTACCACCCAGGTAAAAGAAATGGTGCTCTCTCCTCTTACTGCTGAGTGAATAATAACCAGCTGGAAAAAGCAGTAGCAGGTATCAGGCAATACGCGAAAGGATAGAAAGTCAATATTAATCAGCCAATGTGATGAAGAGTTGGAGTATTTTTCTCTAGCTTCAAATAATTCTCTTTATTTTTAATATTACATAGGAATCACTTTACATAAATCATGGTTCTCAGGCTGCACCTCACAAAATATGTTCAGCATTTAAAATAAAATACCTTTCAGTCTGACTGCAAATAATATTTTAAAGAGAAATCCCCTATAGAGGATCAGACTAATTCTACTCCTATTTGTATCTATTTAAAAGCTTTATTTTTAGGTTTTAAAACTGTCCCCGATTTGGCTTCACACTTTTCTGATTTAGTGTTCTCTTTTGCCATCCATTTCCCATTTTTAGATATTTCTCTCCCTTCTTTTTCTGCCCTTTTCTTCTGTGACTCATTCTTCTATGTATACTACACATCCTCTTTCCCAAAGTGTCTGGTAACTCTTACATGGAAACTAGAATTGGTGAAAATTGCGGTAATGCACCTGAAAAAGCTACAAAATATTAAGATTTTCATAATGGTATCACTGAAAATTTTGTTTTCTACTTTCAATAGACTTTGTCTACAATATATTAGTGATCTAGTATATTTATCATGATATATGAATATCTCAGGTTTTGTGATGTAAAAATACATGAATAAACAAGTCTTAAGGATCAGGAAGAGGAATTATATCTTCACATAGAACAGAAATGATCCATTGGACTATCTACATTGGTAAGCCTTCTCTAGTAAAACCATGCAATCATATGGCACAGAATATTCCTATGAGGCATCTGCTTGTGGTTTATTTTACCACTTCCATGTTGTGCTATTTTGGCATGACCATCATTAGGCTTTTGAGGTCTGAAACAAGCCTACAATAAAATGCTATTTTTTCAGTGTAGTTATAAAACACTCACAGCATGAAATCCATCACTGCCTCCTCATACACCACAAGTTAGGAAATTATGTGGGATCACATTTGCCTGTTGCTATTTTCTTAATGTAATTTGATTTTTTCAGCTTTTTAAAAAAACTTTATTTAATTTTTTTATTTATTATTTTTTTATTTACAATCCTTGTATTTTTAATAGAGGAGAGTGAGATACCAGAAGCTAACATACAAAGAACTCTTCAAGATATATGAAGATAAGGCAAAAAAGAGAGAAGTCTGAGGAGAAAAATGTTACATTCTTTGAGAAGACAGTAGGGAAACCCACTGATAAAATGTAGCTTGGGCCCATTCTTCTTACTCTCATTTGAAAGAGATGCAGTATTAGATGCTATCTGACAATAGAAAACACACAAACGCAAATCTACATATGCAACTAATTTAATCAAAGGGATGGGAGGGCTGACTAGAACAGATCAAATGCCAAAACCAGACTTTGCCACAAGAAAAAGTGGAACTGGGAATGGAATGGGTAAAAAATTTAGTCCATATGGTTTCATTATTGATGTTCAATGTCTTTATCATCTGCTAAACACAGGGAAATGCAACTTGGAGTATGTTGTCCTAGTTGAACTGTTTGATGGCTTCTTTCCCCATATTTTTCTTTAAAGAACAATAAACTACTAAGGGCTACTGCATAACAACATTTCCTTATTATTCAAGTGGAGGCTGTACTTCCTGTCACCTCCAGATGAAGCTTGATATAGAGTCCACGAAGAGAAGGACAAGAAAGTGTGGGGTGTTTTTTACTGTGCAGTAAGATTGGCCAGTGGCCTGTGGCACCCAGGGGAAGGCTTTAAGCAACATAATTTTTCTTTTGATCCTGGAAAAGGTTCAGTAGTAAAACCACATTGTTGGTGCAAGCATTCCTGGATCAGGGTAAGCCTCCTGCTGATGGAACACATGCACGAGACTGTGCTGAGCTTGTCCAGGGAAAGGAGTAGGAGTGGCCACATTTAAGGAACTGGGCCAGGCAAGTTCTAGGAAATGGACCTTGCAGTTATGCAGATGAGGTATTTTTCTCCTGACCAGAAGTGTTTTCTATATCCCAGATTCTCTTGGATTATAAAATAAGTATATTGGAAGATAGGGACAGACCCTTTGTTGCCGTTTCTCTGTGATCAGGAAGGAAAAATAAGCAGGAAGTACAAAACAACCTAGAATTCATGTTTTTAGCATTCAAATAGTGCTTAAATAGTTAATACCATTGCCATTAGTTCTCATGAGCTAGAACTTCAGCTTGGGAGTCATGCAGCACAGCAACATTGCCAGCAGTCTTTTTGTTGGGATTCAGTTTGGCACAGGACTGCGAGACATAGGATGGAAGGGCCATGGGACCTGACTGGCAGGTACTACAGCACAGGTGTACAGTGAACAGCACAGAGCTTGTCCTCCAGGTTGTCTCATTGTTATTCTAGGGCTTTATCACTAGGATTTTAGGATTTGTTTTTCCCCAGTATAACAAATAAATTTAAGTCACAGTACTGTTATTACTCAAGTGGGATGAAGCATACATGTTTAATATCAGTACCGCCATTTTTGGAAAGCATTGTGGATTGTGTTTCCTGCTGTGTTCAGAATTCTCATCTCTTCAATAAAACAGTCTCTACCCCTGTCCACTCCTCCAGGCAATCACAGTTGCCGATTTACCAAAAAAAATACTCCAGATCTTTTGCGCATCTTCCTCTCAGAAAAAGTGTATCAGATTTACCGCCAAACTTCTGCTTGATCCAGTCACACATTTTGAGCAATCTTTCAGAATTGAGGAAAGCATTAAGTACACTTCTTCCAGTATTCATTTTTTAGTGAATTATTCAGTAAATCTAAGGCAGTAATTGGCTGCTGTGTCTTTTGAAAGATAACCTCTCCCTCTGCTGAACCACAAGTATGAATATTGAAGGAGCCATCTAATTCAGGCTCAGGTGGATATGATTGTTTTACAGCGGTTTTTTTTCAGGTGGACCAATAGGTAACATGTCCACTTCCGGGTGAGAACATTTTAATCCACAAAAGGATTAAACCTCCAATTGATGTTTACATGAATTTTACAAGATTAAACAAAATTTAACAAGATCAAGATTAGGTCTCAAACAAATAATTTATAATCTAAGCAAATTCATTTTTACTACCTAGATTTTTATCACATCTGTATTATTGGTTGCATATAGGTTCAAGTCAATGAAAGAGCAAGTATCTGTCATTTAGCTCTCTAAGAAAGGTGTTTGTATATAATCTGCAATTTGCACTGCCTTACATCAGTAAAATCTATATGAGTAGCTCTTATCAGTGTGGAGCTATACTGTACTCTAGAGTGATCTAATCAATTGCCAATTTTAATTTCCAAATTAAAACTGTTTATTAGACATTCAAGAGCAAATCTATATGCATGCAAGTGCCTGATTTTCAAAGGAACTCTAGTGACTTAAAAAACCCCCTGCTTATTAGGAAGGAAAATAAACAAGCCTCCCAAACTTGATGTAAAAAGTATGTTCCCAGGCTAAAATTATTCTGAGTTTGGAGAGAAATTTAAATATTGCCAATAATTTCATGCAAAGTGGTTAAAGTATTACCATTATAGTTCCAAATGTTTGCCCTATCTCTGCATGAGTGTAATGACAGTCAGATCTCAACTGATCAGAATAATTAAATCGTATGGTGATAATACAGTAAATAAACATTACGAGCAGAATCATATAATTTCTTTCATTAACACTGTGCAGCATATTCTCTGGAAGAGTATAAGAATGTCAACAAAATGCATAACACAACACCTTATCATGCAAATATTACACATGTAAATGAACTGAAACCCGATCATTTAATTAACAATTATCTCGCTGTATAAAAAAATTTAAATATATTTGAGTATATTGAAATATACAGTAAATATTCCTAAATTTTAAATCCACATTTCATTCAGCAGACACGGAACAACTCTGCGTGTCATGTTATTATCCTGGCACTTCTGCTTCCTGTCAAAGGTCAGTAAGATTGGTTGTATTGATAAAACTGAAGGGTTACAAATTTAGAAAGCACTTTGTGGATTGGATATTTATGTGTACTTTCCAGTTTTGATCTTAATGTATGTGTGTCTTTCTGTACACACATATGCACATATAGAATAGGAGATAGAGAAGAATGTTGTAAAATAACTTTTAAATGAGTAACTTGATAGGACGCATGCAAAGAGAGTGTTACCTACCTTGAATGCTAGGCAAAAGCTGTCTCTATATGTATCTATAGGTGGATCTACAGCTGCTTCTCAGTCCTGGCTGTTTTGATGATGATGAATGGTGAACCTAATATCTTATAGTGCTCTTTCTGTACCCTTGAGCCCACATTATTGTCAGTATTTCATGCTAGACTCATACAATTTAGCTTCGAATATTTGTATGTATGTTGGGGGTTTTATGCAAAAGGAATAGTGGAGATAGAAGTTACTTTGAGTAATGAGACTTTTATGAAGATCCTTTAATGCTGCAAAACATGATTTAATTCTTCCTATTTCATAAGTCAATTAAAAATAAGGAACTAAGTTCTGACTTATGTAATGACTACCAGAAGCACTTATAACTCAGATATTATGCTACTAACCCAAAATTAATGAAGTGAACATGTTTTTTTCAAAACAAGCTCTTTCTAAACCAAAGTTAACACTAGTAACTGGTTTAAAATAAGTTGTTTTTCTTTTTTTTTAATAAACATAAGATTATATCTAAATCCTAAAAATAGAATCTTTGGCCCAAAACAACATGATAAGTAACTAAGGTGCAAAATAATAACAGTATAACCCCTTTTTTTGTGTGTGTGAATTTGTACGTTTTATTCCATAGAGCATGTCATATAACCAGAATATTTCATGCCTTGGATTTTCTTCTTCAAGTTCAGTTTGCCATTGCTCTTTATGGTAAGTAATATTTGTACTGGAACTGACTGAGTGCAGAGAGTATAAACTACTCTCCACATTTAGGAGCATTTTATACCCAGTTTAGGTTGCATTTGTGCAATTATTATGCAAGAAGAATGAGTGAAGCCCTTCAACTGTAAAAACAGTTGATTCAGCAAACTATGGCTTAAATGAGTCACACTTACTTTGCTGAGCAGATTTTTGATCTTAATGACCACCCTGAGAAAGCATCCTGAGGAAAAGTTATAAGTAGCTCTGACCCCTTGCATCCCTACTTTGTAGGCAAAACCAACATTTTATCTATAGTCAGCTTGTCTAGATCTAGCTGGCAGTTTATAAACTGGACATGTTCAAATTCAGGTTTGTTTGGCTACAACAAAAACCATACTTTCAGATTTGTTGTCCACTTACATAAATCCAGCACCGGCAAATCAATCTGCAGTGCAAAGTGATTTTATTTAGCAAATCACTAATGTATCACTGGGACAACCAACCAATTTCAGCAGTTAGGCTGGTGACCCAACCTTTGCATAGAAATCCCAGGTGAAGGACTTGTTTTGCATCTCATGCATGAAAGCATGGAAGGACAGGAAGGCCAAAAGAAAACATTCAGAAATTGTTTTAAATGCTTTTTAAGGGCCAGATTTAACTCTTTAGTTGCAGAAAAGCATTCTATGGTATTTGTAAAATGCTTTTTGGAATGATCTCCATGTAAACTCCCAAATCAATAATTGTCTCCCTATAAGCAAAACTCATCATAACTCAAATTATGATTTTTTTCCCCCCTCAAATAGCAGTTTTCTTTGCAGGTCATAAAAAGTTCAGTCCCAAATGAGAAACTTTTCAAAGGTTGTGTCCAATTACAAGCTGGTAATTTAGGTCAGCATGTGTATGTGGCCAGTTTGTAAGGGCAAGATGATGCAAGGACTAAGTAACTGAGTTTACTGCAAAAATGGTATGCTTTTTAAAGTAAACCTGGCTTTCTAGGGTTGATTACTTCTATATTTGTTGAATTATTTATCCTAGTAAAGAGCACTGCGTAATCTAAGATTCTCCGGTTTCTTATCTACCCTATTTACATAATTGGCAATGATCTGCATGTGCAAAGCAGTAAAAGATTCATTGCTGTCCTGCGTTCAGAAGCGTCTGCCAGAAATGCATGTTGTCTTTTAAAAGTGGAGATACTTTTTGGTTAAATAATGCTTTCCTTAACAAATTGCAGTCTTAATATTACCAATGTGCATACCAAATGTGACTTTTAAATCCTCTGACTTTCCATTTGTATGCCAGATCACGGACTAAAGGTGAACAAGGTTATCCATTTTACTGGAAGTCCTCAGGTAGATACTCTGTGCTCTACATTGCCTAGTAAGTATGTCTGTCACTCACAAATGGAGAATTACTTGGAGGGCAGCAACTGCAGTCCAGTCACTTTTGATATCCAGAAAAGTGTTTTGGTTTTGTACCTGTAATGAATGGCACAGAAATCTTTCACTTACATTCACTGCAACTTTTAGGGTTCTGATCACAAGCGTTATAATAAAACTCCAGGACTACAGAAACATTTCCCTGGTTCATCTTATAATACTTTACAAAGATGTACAGTTTATCACCATTTTATCGCTGGAGAAATTGAGTGTGAGAAAGATAAAGTGACAAGACTGAGGCCATGAAAACAGCTAAGCAGAGACAGAAAACAATTGAAGCTGTCTACGTTGTAGTACTTTAGCCATATTCATAAAGGATTTATATAATTTTGGATAGGAGAGTTTCAAGCATTGGGCTCTACTCTGAGTTTTGGAGTTTTGAGTTGTGATCTCAGCTGGGACCAGTCTCCAAGTGATTTATGGTTATTTAATACTGGGCTATTCTTGGAAGAATGTAAATGTACATATTTTCCCTTATATATTGGCTAATACTGAAGCATGCTTGAAATCACAAAGAGAGCCTATCTGAAGAGGGATGTGAACATAGCTCAAAAAATTCTTTGTGTTTACGAATTTGGGGGCTAAAATAATATCCAGCCCCACCAGAAGGTGACAGATTATGTTCTCCTTTAAGTGAACTGATTCTGAAAAAGAACAAAGAGTGAACAAAGAAAAAACTTTTCATTAGAGAAGTTAAAGGACCACTGCTTAAACTCCACATTTCAGGCAGAGATGAATCTGACAGGAACACATTTGCTTTCTCCCAGAGAGCTGTTCATGCCAAGTCTTTGGAAAAGGGAAAGCCAAACATTCTTACCACTGAAGCTGCAGAAGGAAAGTGAAAAGAATTATCTTTCTATAAAGCCTACCAGCAGTTACAAGTGTTTTGTCTCACTGGAGTAGTGCAGAGCTGCTAAGCTGGCATGTAGGTCAGTGTCTTCCTATTACAGATGAGAAATTCAGAGACTACTCAAACTATAACATCAAGTAAAGAAACTTGATTTGTGGCCTTCATAAATCCAGCCTTCTGTTTAAACAAAAAAAGGCTTTTGGATTGATTAACCATGCCAAGAAAGAATTTGGAAATACCAGAGTAGAAACTTCTAGCATTGCTCTAGTTCAAAAAGATAATTGTTAAGTAAACACAACTTTCAAAGCAAGAGCTTTGCTCTGCGTAGCAAATAAGCACTTAATCAGGCATGTAAATGGAAGAGAGGCATCTCAGGTATTTTCTGAAGGTAATTTAGGGGCACTTAGGACTGCTGTTATGCACTTGAGTTGGTACCCTGACTAGATTTATAGAAGTGGTCAAAAGAGATTTTGAGAAACTAGGTAAAGGTTCTCCACAGCTACACAGAAGACTGAAGGTCATCATGGAAATGCAAAAATTGCCAGGAAGCACTTCAGATCTGTTTTTTCTTGTTGTTGTTTTCTAGTCCCACATTGTAGAAATATGGAAAGAATCATGCTAAAACTGTAAAAGGATAGGAAAAATCACAGAAGAAGCAGTGTAATATAGAATTGAATTATGCATGCATATATTTGAAGTTCTATATTGAGAAAGAAAAGATGCAATGAGGAACACGAGGAAGTACTGGGAAGAGAATGCAAATATTCTGAGCAGAATTACTGTTGTTCGTTTCCTCAGCTGGTTGGTCTGCCTTCGGGTGAATTACTGAGAAGATGCATCACAAGTTATGTCTCTGTGGCTGCAAGGGTTGTGATTAGAGTGGACTTCACACACATAATTTGCTCAGGTCCGTTGCCAGAGAAGGTTTGGTTGGGAGGGAGGGTTCCTAGCTGGGCAGAAAGTGTGGCAGCACGGGGAGGGCAGTGCTGGTGAGGGGGGCTCTGCACGCTGGCTGCTCTCCTTCCTGCCCTCTGCCTCCCACACTGCTCCCAGGGCTTGCTCTTTGAGCCAGCTGACACAGGACCACCTTTGCCACTCCATTCCACGGGCTTTAGCGTAGTTTTACTGGAGAAGGGAGCAATGTGGATGTTCTCCACGGAAAGGATGAAGTGCACTTGTCTACTAGTTCTCTAGTCAAAACACAGCATAAATTCATTTGTGCAGCTGAGGTGTGACTTCTGCAAGCCGCTGCATCATGTTCTGTTCTCTGCCACGCGTTTTCTGTTTGTAAGAGGTCACCACCAGTTTCCAGGAATACTTAACAGGATACAGTTAGATATTTTTTCCTCTGTGTACATCAAACATATTTAGAATAAACACATAAGTGATTTCCTTCAGCCCTTTTTTTTTTTTTTAAAGTGTTGTGGAGGAATGTAATTTCACCTGCAAAACAAGACAAAATTTGTCTAACATGAATTTTTTCAACTTTGACTTAAGCATCCATAAAAAGAAACTATTTGTGAAACTAACAGAATTTTCCTGTTAACTGTTCACATTTCCAAATGGAAATAAATTGCTTTTAGAGTCTCTCCCCAAATAAATTCAGTAGATAGATTGAATGATATATTACACATTGCTTCAAGCAAAATATCTTTTGTGAAAAAATGAATAATGAATATTAAAAAAGAAATAGACACAAACATTTAGAGCCAGACTGAGACTTCAGCCCATACAATAAAGGCATGTAGGATAATTCTGTGGTTCTTAAAATTACACTCTATTATATTGTGCCAATCATTTGCTAAATCTGCCATCAAAACCACATACCTCAGTAAGAGAGTTGTTTTTTTTTTACTAGCAGCAAACCTGTTATTTTCCTGACTTAAATCCATATGGTCTCTCTCAGACTTTCCTCTGCAGCACAAATTTGCTTGTAATATTGAGATTAATTCTCTGTTCAGTAAATGCTTGTGAATCACACCTTTATCCATCTGTCATCCTGTGTCAGAAACATGGCACTTCTGTGTCTACAAACATTTCATTCACCTTGGGTTTTTGCGTGATGGTCTCAGACTGCATTTTCCACAGATTTTATTTTTATTGATTCTTCAGTTTCATGTCTGTCTTGTGTTCAGTCTCTTGTGGTGAATGCATTGAAATGTGATTGCAATGAGTGAAGTCACCGGACTGCTGACCTGATTCAAGGTAGATTTTCTAAAAATAGGTCAAATGATCCCATTTTAATGGACAATAAATCAGAAGCTGTCCTGCACAGAGACTCTTTGCATTGCCGTTATGTAGTTGTGCTTTTCAATATGTAAATATTGCTGTAGATTTTGTAATTTACTTTATTCTGACAAAAACTGATTTTCTGTCCATGTGATGATAATAGTGCCCTTAGGTTGTGTGTAAAATAGTTTATAAAAGACCGTTCTGTGATGATTTTTTTTTTCTGTGATGTATTTTGACAGTGGTGATAATGTTACCATTTCCAATCTCACACTGAGAATTAAGTAAGATTGCTATTTAAGGAGAAGACATTCCTTTTCTCTACATGTGTACACAGGGTTTTCCATAGCCCTTGGTGATGCCAGTCCTTTGCTGGACCTTGTAAAGCCAACTGTACAATGAGAGTAATGTGACACTGGAAGGAGATTAAGGAAAATAATTCAACAGCATTTTATGTTCTTGCCGACTTCTACTTTTTAATAGATATAATTTGGAACTAATTTGGCACCACACTTAAAATATTCCAAGACCTGTTCTTGTTCCTGTTTTCAGAGTTCTTGCCAGTGTTATGATAGAAGTACAAATCCCAGGCTTTACTTCCCACCCCCCCCCTTTTTTTTTTTTTTTTTTTTTTTTTTTTTTTTTTTTTGTGCTATGTAAAAGCTGCTGACATTTCAAATGACAAATCTAGTTTCCTCCAGTTCTCAAAAGAGGAAGCCTGACTTCAGTGAACATGTGAATCAGAAACTACTGCCAAATGGAAATGGTGTCTTTTAGGGTTAAAGCTTCAAAAAAAGAGAAAGAATCCTGTATTATCAGCACTGAGCTTACTTACTTACTTACACAAGTAGTAGCACAAAGCCAGACAATGACCTTCAAATTTGAATATGCAGAAGGTGCCTTTACTTGCAGGTCTCCCAACTTCGACAAGAAAAGAGGATTTGGCAGCCAAATTAAAGAAGTTTTGCTGTCACTCCTATGTCCATCAGACAAGGGAAAGCTCAGAGAGGTAAAAAAGGCCAGTGCAGGTGGGTGGCAAGGTGGGGTGAATATTACTTTTACCCGTCCTTTTAAGTTCTGAGAGGAATAACTGGATAGATAAATTAAATAGTAAGCCACAAGGATAATTTTGTAACTCTTATTACTTTCCTAAACCGAAAGTGGCAGAGAATCAGGACTTCAGTACCTTGGTGAATTTTTAGAGATAAGGTCACCCATTAGGTTCACAGATAAAGCCTCTTGGTATCTGAAGAGGGAAAAAATCCTTTTTTCTAGTGAAACAGCCTGTGCTGTTTCTCCCTATTTCACTCTACAGGGTTCTCTTTTTTGCAAGCTTTACTGTGATTGGGATGCAAATTAAAAGACAGGGTGGGGAAACATAAATTATGACCTATGACAGAGCAGTTTAAAATAGAGTGAAATCTAAATACAGGTGTAAATAATAATAATAATAAAAGCAGTATAAATGAAAGTCGAGGCCACATCTACTCAGGGCAGTCAGGTTATTTTTATTGTGGGAGTGACAAGGGATTCCAACAGAAGCACAGATTTCAGTTGTGCTCATTGCTGCTCAAAGACAGCATATAACAGGTATCTGCCTCTAAGTACAGCCTAATTTTATTCCGCATCTTTACTGAAGAATGTGTTTAAAGATGGAAGACCCCATAGAATATACATACTGTCACAGGAGTTGCATTAGAAATGCTTTCACTGATTCCAGTGCAAAGAAAAAGATGTATATCTTTATACCTTTTTCACATAGATCTCTTTAGAGATCATATTATTTGCAGTCCTTACTGTCTTTTTTAACTCCCTTTTGAAAAAGTGTATAATTAAAAAATAGTACCATGTGGCATTAAAACAAAAGTGCCTAGTGTGTTCTGAAAAAAAACCCCATATAATATTTAGGACATTATATCACTATATGAATCACCTTTATTATAACAGAAGGAAGCATTCAATTAGAAACAGACATCTGAAATTTCGAGTGACAACACAGTAGACCACAGAGATTGGTAACATGAGAAAAAGCACAATGACACCCTTGTGCTGGGCTGGTATAACGTTGAGTACCAGGGCAACTGGGAGTCAGAAAAATGTTACTTGCCAAAGAGTTTTTTTGCATTAGTGGATACAGTTACAAGTAACATTGGCAATCCTGGCATATAAATGGTTAGCAGATACTTACTCCAGAATTTAGGCAGCTGTCTGGTGCAACCCGATATATTTTGTAAGTAGTTTTCCATATAAAATATCTCACAGAAGGCTTTACAGCTAATCATCCTTTGTATAGGCACACACAAGAGGGTATCAGTTGCAATATAATCCCTATTTGGCACATAAAGACATAGTATAGGCAGAGGCAAATGAATTAGGATCTACAGTAGAAGCAGACACTCATAAACAGCAGCTAATTAAGAGTTTATCAGCATGTCACTATGCATCAGAAAGCCTGGTATTTCTATAGAGCCTGGTGGCATGTGCAGGCTCAGCTGTCATGTCTTGTCAGATGGGAGGCTCATGTGAGGTGAGGCCGTGACACTGCACACAGCACTGTGCTGTGTGTGGGAGGAGCAGGATACAGGATGACAGGAGGTTCTTCTCTAAATTCACATCACTGCTTGCATTTTTCAGAATTAAACCCTTAAAAAAATGCCTTCTCTATGCAACATTCTACCTTTAGTAAGGTAAGACATTTGGGAACTTTGTCCTAAAAATAGAAGACAAAAACAAAGCGTAAGGTAGTAATGTGAAAAAGCATCCTGCATTATCAGAAGACAGATGCTTTCACAACACCAAAGAGGCATCTGAACAAAGGAATGGTGTCTTGAACTGCTGCTGGACATTCCATAATGTGCATGTGCTCTAATTGTATGAACTATGTGAGCTCATCACTTTCAGTGGTAGAAATATGACAGTACTTACTGTGCCAATATGAAAAATATTCTTGTTTCCTTCCATTTTGTGTTAGTCCTACAGAATTTACTTTCCTTCTCAGCACAAAGGTGCAAAGATTGCACAGAAATGATATGAAATAGAAACTTTCTATTTAAGCTTCAACTTGTGATCACTCCATTGTGATGACTAATTGTGCAGCTTCAGGTTCACTCTGAGTCTCACAGCTTTGTAATATTGCTAAATTGTCATTTAGGACAGAGTCAAAGTATCCTGAATGATCAGGCTACAGCTTGGTAGCTGCAAGTCTCTAATTATCTGATACCTGTATTATTACAAAAAAAACTGGTTTCCAGGTTTCCTTGTCTGTTTTCTCAGCACTGGAAGAGGATTCTTTACTCATGCATGAAATCTTTCAAGTGCCTTCTGCCTGGGTTGTGGATCGCCAGGGGCTTTAGATAGAAAGTGCTGCTGAAATCCAGAAACTCTGAGAGAATTGGAAAAACCTTTGATCCAGTAAATTTTCCTAAAAAAGGAAAAATGCTTTCCTTTTTGTCAATTCAGAGAGTAGGCATGATGAAGAATTATTATTTTTTTTTTTTTTTGAAAGGAGAATCCTTCTAACATTTATTAACATGGACCAACTTCTTGCAGTTTCTATCAACTGAGAAGTGACCATCAAATTAAGCTATTGGCAGTAAAATTCAAAGCAGAAGAGGTAGGAGGCTTGTGAAACTTGTTACCAAAGGACATTGTGGGTTTTGGCAATTTACAGCATTTCAGAGAAAGGTTGTCTAACCAGGAGAGACACCTGTTGGTAGATTACTGCACCAATGGTATCAGGATTAAGAAGTCTTCAAATCTGAAAGAATCAAGAGACTGAGAAAGTGTATGTTTAACCTACTTTTACTGGGTTTTATGTATCTATGTCACAGATATTTTTGGTGACAGAATATGGGGCTAGACAAACCCAAGGCTCCTACATAAAGAAATTTCTGAATTCCAAACTACTGGTCATCAGGATCTTCCATATACCAGGGAATGTGGACAATGCAGTCTTCCTGTTCTTATACTCCTCTGCAGATCTCTGCTCTTTACCAGTGGGGACAGGATGTGGGGCTATGGGGTCCTTCAGATCTTGTTAGACTCAAGAGTAGCAATTCAGGATATAATTCAGGACACTACTCTTCCAGTCACCCTTTTTATTAAGACTTTTCAGAGGCATCTTCTGGAATAAGCTACTACTTTTCATCTGTCCAGTAGTCCCTGTGGGTCAATCCAGAAAAAGGAAGTAAAAACAAAGTACTTGAGAGAATGACTGTGGTCGTGACTTGGTTCCACAGCTACAAAGCTTTGAACCCTCCCACTATTCAGTCTCAGAGAATATAAGACCATTAGAATTGCTCTCAAAATTTTTGAGAACAGTTGTTTACATAAACAACTCTTTTATCTTTAAAAAATTTCTTTTTGGTCTAAAAACTGCACCTATGATCAAAAAATTCTGCTTATTATGTGGCTTAAAATAAATAAACAAATGACAATAGAAAAATTGCAGTAGGACTTTTTGCTTAATTTCCTGAAAATACAGAAGTGGCTTCTTGGTGGGACTTTCCAGACGTATGTACTTAAGTCAGTTTTCTCTGAAACCACAAAAATGTCTCAGAGCTTATGCCTGTTTGTAATTGTACATCTTAGAACATTTCTGATTCTCTGTTAGTCAGAACTTGATGAAATATTACAGGAATGTGTGCTTCATTTTTTTTTCATGCTAAAGCTAACAAAAGATGATCAAAAAATATCCAAGTCAGGCATCTAAGCTCTTTTTCAATAGTGACTTTTCCATTCAGAAGCCAAAGTTACAATGAAAATTAAAGTCATCTGTCCATGAAATGTTAAATCAAGAAACCAAACGTTTTAAGTAATTAACGAGGTCTGTTTTCACACTTTATGAAATGTAAGTGTTATCCAAGGTCACTGAGTAAACTTGTTGGAAAGTTATTTTTTCTGTCCATATTAGTACCATATGCAAAATATATGAGGAAAGGTCTTCAGAAGTGACCAGAATGGGAATTCAAAACACAAATTTAATGTCAGAACAGAGAGACTTGTTTTTTCACCATCTTCTACATTATAAAATTTATTAACATCTATGCTTAAAAACACAGTGAAGGGGAGAAAATGTTTCTAAAGGTCCATGGCGATTTTTAATGACTACAAAGCAACAAGGTAGCAAATGTCCAATTTCAGCACTCTCTGCATATCATGCAGAGATTCATTTTAAACTGAGTCATGGCAGAATGTGGCAGTTCCCTTACTCAATGAGGTCTATGCATTTTTCATGTCACCCACAAACATGTTGCAAGTAAGTTGTGGCCACATTTTTCTGGTTTCATGTCAGACATTGGACACCTAAATTGTGAGTGACAAATTTCATCCTCAACACATAGAAACCTTTTCTATATCCTCAAAATGGCAAGTATTCTGCAATGTAGCCACTTCCATCACATGCATGTATTATTTAATTGAAGGAATGTAAAAGTTTTACAAGGAGGCACAATCGTAAAAATATAAAATGGTTTGGGTTGGAAGGCACCTTAAAGAATATCCAGCTCCAATCCCCTTGCCATGGCAAAGGGCATCTTTCACTAGACCAGGTTGCTCAAAGCACCATCCGACCTGGCCTTGAACACTTCCAGGGTGGGTCATGTAATTTTACCAAAGAGGTTGCTAAATTAAATGGCAGGGATTTATTACACTAAATGTATAATTCTTACAATTATAAGATAAACTGCTCCTGTAGTTTGAATACATACTTTCTAGAAGTCTTTTTCATATTGACCCACTGAAAGGAGTTCCTGGATTCCTTTAACAAAAATATATTGGACTATGAAAAGAAAAATCTAGATTTGAATGAGAAAATGGAAGAATGTGGGTAAAACTTCAAAACCATGTGGCTGTACTGTGGAAGAGCATAACAAATGGCAGTCTAGGGAACATTAATATCTATTAATCTAAGTAAGTCTACATCTGATTTGATGCATAAATTATGGAATGACTGAGTGTCTAGTTTTCAAGAGGATCACACAGAATACAATTTCTCATAAAGGCAGAAAGAAAGGAAGGAACTACGAGCCAGGAAGGAGAGTCATTAATGGGATTTTTTGGTATGTTGTTGTTGTTTCTCTAAACAGCACAAGGGAAATAGCAGCTGAGAGAAGGAATTAGGTCTAAGAAGCTTTCAGGAATTGGCCTGGAAATTGATCCATTGTGAATGAATGTACTTTTCAATTTTGGGTACAATTTAATGGAGGAAGAGGTAGAAGGGCAGTAGTTTATGATTCTGATAATGTAGGAATGATTACATTAATTTTGCTCTGTGCATCTTTGGGCACTACAATATAAGAAGGATATAGAGAATGTCAAAGGAGGCCTGTGAAGCTGTTGAGGGGTCTAGAGAAGAAGATATATGTGGAGCATCTGAACAGCTTGGCTTGTTTGGCCTGGAGAAAAAGAGGCTCTGGGGAGACCTCATGGCTGTCTACAACTTCCTCATGAGGAAAAGTCGAGGGAAGACACTGATTTCTTCTCATTGGTGACCAGTGACCAGACCCAAGGGATGACACAAAGCTGTGTCAGGAGAGATTTAGGTTGGATATCATGAAAAAGTTCTTCCCCCAGAGGGTGGTTGGGCACAGGAACAGTCTCCCCAGGGCTTTGGACACAGAACCAAGTCTGTCAGAGTTCAAGTCTGTACACTCTCAGGGACAGGGTCTGACTCTTGGGGTGTCCAGTGCAGGGCCAGGAGCTGGCCTCAATGACCCTTACAGGTCTCTTCCAACTTAGGATATTCTATGATTTTATGATCATAGCTCTTGCTAGTAACCTCTAATTGTTGATAAAATTCCAAGCCAAACCTGAACAGAAGTTCAGGTCTCTGGCCAGAAAACTTGAACCATATTTATTGACTATGGTTTCAGTCATGTTTCTAAGCATTTTAAAAAAATGGCTCTGATTTTTAGCTATTTTACAAGTATCTTAAGAGTATCTTGTACAGAAACTGTATAATTCATTTGTTATATGAAAGGAAGGAAGAAAGTTTATTTTGAAATTCAGAATATCTTACAGCTCTATTCATTGAAAAAGCACCTGAAGTAATTAAGAAACAGATAATCTGCTTTCAGGAAAATACAATACAAGTTGGTCTTTTTAAAATTAAAAAAAGGAAAGATTTTCTTGAATTTGCAAAACAACCGTCATTCAAATCTATAATTTTTTCATAGATGTCTTGATAGAAATCAGTTTACAGGGTGTTGATATTAGATTTTGGCCTCTACATGCTCATTTAGGCCAGGAAGCAAGTAGACTGAAAATAGATGCATTTTTAAATAGCAAAGACAGAGCTGATTCTTAAATACAGACTTTGAAAATATTAAAAGCCAGCTTGGGAATTATTTATTCAGGGTGTGACAGAAGGGAGTCTTCTGTAGCCAAGCTAAGGCAGATTCTAACAGACCATTTGTACAATTGAGTGTGAATTTGTAGCTATCCAGCCCTGTAGACTGTACAAGCCAAAGTGAAAGACACCCTTAATCTGTAAAGAAAAAAATTTGTGTGCCCTCGCATCCATCTTTATCACCGTACTGCTGAGCTTCTTGCTAGCAGCTGCAGAGGTGGCTTCAAGAAATGTTACGCTTCTTCTTGGTCTTATCTTTCTATTAGGTTTTTTAATAGAGAAATCTAGAGAGGATTGTGATTCAGAGAACAGCTGCTTCTTTGATTCGCTTCTTCCTGTTCTCACTCAAAGGCTGCTGTACGTAAGCAAAAGGGCACTGGCGGGGTCACAGGCAGGGAGGGGTGGGAGCTGTGCCCGGAAATCAGGATTGCTTTCCTCAAAACACGGGTGGAGAGACACTGAAAGATACCTGCTTGTCTCTGCATCCAATTCCAATGGGAATTTGCCTTGCGTTACTGAGTTAACCTGAATAAAGGTTTTTGGACATTGAGTAATTTCCCCATTTCAAAGTAAGGAAAACCAAGAGGAAATAATGTCATTTTTCTAATAATTTCTACATTTTTAAATGCCTGTGAAAATTCTCAACACAGTTGGTAAGGAGACATACACTAATTGTTCAGAATTAGAAATCACCTAAAAATCTTTAAAAAAAATATCAGGATTAGAATTTATATCTCACTCAAAATATGATTTGCCTGTGCTTCACCAACACCTGGAATTCAGTATGTGTTTGGATACAAGTGGTAGGCAGAATTGTTTAATTTAGTTTTCTATATACAACCTGTAGGTTAGGAACAGTGGACAGTACTCTGCAATTTTAGTGATTGTTGTCTGTTTACCATAATTACATTTTAAACTTCCACATTTTGTTGTAGACATAATATTAGGTAAGGAATAGCAGCAGAACATTTTGAGTAATCTGTTATTGTGGACACATCCTGAAGACTGGCTGATGCTATATTTAGTCACTATGTGGTTAACTGTGACTAGACTAAGGATGTTATTTTTTGTTCTGTGTTTGAAGTTGCAAATGTTGATTTTTTCAGTGTGAAATTCCTCAATTAAAGAAATAATAGTTTTAATTCAAAGTTGTGCATATGCATACACACAGAATTTTCCTTTTGTTTTCTAGCAGCTAGTTTATATTGGTGTAGTTCAATTTAGTTCAGTTAAGTTTCTCTTGAAGCAAACAAACTGAACAATATAAAAAATACAAATTCATACCCAACTCCAATGTAAAATTTATAAGGGCTATAACTCCAATGTAAAATTTATAAGGGTTATATGGAGTACATTTTTAAACTGTTTGTATGTGTGTTTAAATGTTTATGTGTCCAGATCTGTATCCTGATCTTGTTCACAATAAATAGAATCAAAGAGAGAACACTGTAAAGAAATGGTAGTTTAAAAAAACCACACAGAAGTTATTCAGCAGGTACATTTAATATTATAATCCTCTAAAATAGAGCTGTACAACTTAAAAAAAAACACCCAACTTTTTTTTAAGTGGTAGTATCCCTAGCTGAAAGGACCCAATTTAGCATTTTAGGTTAAGCTGTGACTGGCATAATCTCCGCTTAGTTTTGTGCCTACTGTAAGTATCAGCAGCAAATGCAGACTTTTCAGAGAAGTTCAGGAATTCCTTCTGAGCAGGGTCAGGAGCCCAAAGACAGAGGAATAAGGGAAGGAGCTGTGTCATACTATTTCCTCTGTGCAGGACTATACAGTTAGTGGATTACAGACAAATAGAGTTAGTAAATTACAGACATTACTTGCAAAAAGCACAGATGATCTGTGAAACAATTTTAATTGATTTTGGGCTAATGGTAAAGTTCTGTTTATAGCAAACATTCCATTTATTGCACTGAAGCCACAAAGGTACCCTGAAATTTTGTGGCTAAGGTTTACAGAGATATGTGATTAATAAGTGTTTATATAATTTTATTATATATGCAGACTCTAAATCTTTAAAATGTCTTAATATGAAGAGTCTAAACCTTTATAATGTCTTATGGTTCAGTGGTAATGTTTTTGATAATCTGCACTGTTGCTTTTAGGAAGATGTACAACATGTGCCTTTCTTAGGACACAAAGGATCACAAAGGATCTTTCTTGGGACACAAAAAATCCTCTGGATTTCAAAACCAAAATTCAGCATCACAAAACTTAGACAAATATTAATTTGACAGCCATCAGTCAGTGCTTCCAGGTATTAATTTTCCCATTTTTCATGACCTTTCTGCAAGAAATTTCCCTTCCTGCTTCTCTGCTAGTAGAATGGTTCCTAATCCACAACAGATGAAACCAGGAGGTAAATTCAAGTGTCAGTTAAAGGAGTCTGCCTGTTTTTAACACTGTGAGTTAGGAAGTTCTCCAAGGACCAGTCACCTTAAAAATAAGAGAGGAAATGTACTTGTGGATTTAAGTGACAGCGCAAGAATTGCAAATTGCTCCTGCATTTTTTTCCAAAGAGTTCTTCTGCTTTTTAAGTCACATAGGTACACAGAAAAATTTACCCTTTGTTAGCAAGAAATGAATCATGTTTCTAGGAGAACCAAGCATGTTATTTATGAAAAAAATCCTAGGCATTTCAGGAGCATACTCTGTGTTTTCTAGCTTATAGTAGGTACACAACTCAAGTGACCATTCCAGAGACAGTCTGAAATAGCATCCCTTACATACAGCACATAGCATTTCAAATCTTCAATACCAATTGTTTTAGTCTCCATACCCATTGTCCTTTTTGCCTTTTCATGGTCCATCTCATTTATTGCAATTGGCCAGCAAGCCAATGTCTACCAGCTGCCAGCTGTTTAAAGAAAATAAAGTCAAGAAGCACCCATAGTGAAGTGTTCCTCTGTCTTTCATGAAAACAGTTTGCATTCTACACAAAAAATTCTTTCGTGGTGTAAGGGAATTGACGTCAGTACTGTTACACCCAGGATGATTTTGGCCCTGCATAACTATTATGCAATACTTTCAGATGCACAGCTCTATGATGAAGAAATGATTGCCAGATGTGAGAGTAGTATTTTCCCTTGTTTTTTTTTTGAGATCCATGAACAAATTCTCCTGTGTGGACAGTGTACTTCCTCAGTGTATGTATGTGTATGTACTCTAAGAATAATTCCATAGAAAATATTTGAAATGGCAACATAAGAAAGAATAAAAAATGAAGCTGTCAATTTATTGCTCTAAAAAACCAAAAAAGCTCTTATAATTATCTTTCTTACATGTGATACAGGCTCCCCCTT